>NC_091227.1:12814619-12997261 GCF_040958095.1 Procambarus clarkii | reverse complement strand
GTACGAAACAAAATGCAAGAAAACTTGCTTAAAATGCAATATTATGCGAAATTCTGAGATTTGAAGGCCAAATCACATATCGTGATACTACATGAAATAGTATCGAAATATTGGTAAAAATGAATATATTTACGTAATATCAAACTACATGAAAAACGTGAAAAAAGTCACTATATAACCATATTTGAGGATTTTAACTTCAAATCATAGAGCGAGGTTTCGTATTATTTAGATTCCAAGAAAAGACATATGACAATGTTGTTTCCAATACAAATGATAAAAAACAATGTGTTTTCATTAGAATTAACTATAATGTTCTTGATTTTCCGTTTATATTAACGATGGAAGATGTACACGTAAAACCGCTCTAATCCGGCTGAAACGTCGATATATGCAATAAAAACCGAACTTCTCCCCTTTTCAATATCTTACTCAGTATTTTAACGAGAAACAAATAGATGATTGAAAATGAAGTATTTAAGGTTATTATCTAATCAATTATGTGTTTGCATCATTTTTATCGTATATATATATGAATTAAAACCCATGGACTGAAAATTCACAAAAACGTGGAAAACGGCAAAATATTGTCTAATTCGATGATATTTTGTTTAAATCACATGAAGGAAAAGGAGATGATAAACGTCAAAATATTGCTATATTCGATGATTTTTTGTACTGAAACAAAATGCAAGAAAACTTGCTTAAAATGCAATATTATGCGAAATTCTGAGATTTGAAGGCCAAATCACATATCGTGATACTACATGAAATAGTATCGAAATATTGGTAAAAATGAATATATTTACGTAATATCAAACTACATGAAAAACGTGAAAAAAGTCACTATATAACCATATTTAAGGATTTTAACTTCAAATCATAGAGCGAGGTTTCGTATTATTTAGATCCAAGAAAAGACATATGACAATGTTGTTTCCAATACAAATGATAAAAAACAATGTGTTTTCATTAGAATTAACTATAATGTTCTTGATTTTCCGTTTATATTAACGATGGAAGATGTACACGTAAAACCGCTCTAATCCGGCTGAAACGTCGATATATGCAATAAAAACCGAACTTCTCCCCTTTTCAATATCTTACTCAGTATTTTAACGAGAAACAAATAGATGATTGAAAATGAAGTATTTAAGGTTATTATCTAATCAATTATGTGTTTGCATCATTTTTATCGTATATATATATGAATTAATACCCATGGACGGAAAATTCACAAAAACGTGGAAAACGGCAAAATATTGCCTAATTCGATGATATTTTGTTTAAATCACATGAAGGAAAAGGAGATGATAAACGTTAAACTATTGCTAAATTCGATGATTTTTCGTACGAAGCAAAATGCAAGAAAACTTGCTTAAAATGCAATATTATGCGAAATTCTGAGATTTGAAGGGAAAATCACATATCGTGATACTACATGAAATAGTATCGAAATATTGGTAAAAATGAATATATTTACGTAATATCAAACTACATGAAAAACGTGAAAAAAGTCACTATATAACCATATTTGAGGATTTTAACTTCAAATCATAGGAGCGAGGTTTCGTATTATTTAGTTCCAAGAAAAGACATATGACAATGTTGTTTCCAATACAAATGATAAAAAACAATGTGTTTTCATTAGAATTAACTATAATGTTCTTGATTTTCCGTTTATATTAACGAGGGAAGATGTACACGTAAAACCGCTCTAATCCGGCTGAAACGTCGATATATGCAATAAAAACCGAACTTCTCCCCTTTTCAATATCTTACTCAGTATTTTAACGAGAAACAAATAGATGATTGAAAATGAAGTATTTAAGGTTATTATCTAATCAATTATGTGTTTGCATCATTTTTATCGTATATATATATGAATTAAAACCCATGGACTGAAAATTCACAAAAACGTGGAAAACGGCAAAATATTGTCTAATTCGATGATATTTTGTTTAAATCACATGAAGGAAAAGGAGATGATAAACGTCAAAATATTGCTATATTCGATGATTTTTTGTACGAAACAAAATGCAAGAAAACTTGCTTAAAATGCAATATTATGCGAAATTCTGAGATTTGAAGGCCAAATCACATATCGTGATACTACATGAAATAGTATCGAAATATTGGTAAAAATGAATATATTTACGTAATATCAAACTACATGAAAAACGTGAAAAAAGTCACTATATAACCATATTTAAGGATTTTAACTTCAAATCATAGAGCGAGGTTTCGTATTATTTAGATCCAAGAAAAGACATATGACAATGTTGTTTCCAATACAAATGATAAAAAACAATGTGTTTTCATTAGAATTAACTATAATGTTCTTGATTTTCCGTTTATATTAACGATGGAAGATGTACACGTAAAACCGCTCTAATCCGGCTGAAACGTCGATATATGCAATAAAAACCGAACTTCTCCCCTTTTCAATATCTTACTCAGTATTTTAACGAGAAACAAATAGATGATTGAAAATGAAGTATTTAAGGTTATTATCTAATCAATTATGTGTTTGCATCATTTTTATCGTATATATATGAATTAATACCCATGGACGGAAAATTCACAAAAACGTGGAAAACGGCAAAATATTGCCTAATTCGATGATATTTTGTTTAAATCACATGAAGGAAAAGGAGATGATAAACGTTAAAATATTGCTAAATTCGATGATTTTTTGTACGAAGCAAAATGCAAGAAAACTTGCTTAAAATGCAATATTATGCGAAATTCTGAGATTTGAAGGCCAAATCACATATCGTGATACTACATGAAATAGTATCGAAATATTGGTAAAAATGAATATATTTACGTAATATCAAACTACATGAAAAACGTGAAAAAAAGTCACTATATAACCATATTTGAGGATTTTAACTTCAAATCATAGAGCGAGGTTTCGTATTATTTAGTTCCAAGAAAAGACATATGACAATGTTGTTTCCAATACAAATGATAAAAAACAATGTGTTTTCATTAGAATTAACTATAATGTTCTTGATTTTCCGTTTATATTAACGAGGGAAGATGTACACGTAAAACCGCTCTAATCCGGCTGAAACGTCGATATATGCAATAAAAACCGAACTTCTCCCCTTTTCAATATCTTACTCAGTATTTTAACGAGAAACAAATAGATGATTGAAAATGAAGTATTTAAGGTTATTATCTAATCAATTATGTGTTTGCATCATTTTTATCGTATATATATATGAATTAAAACCCATGGACTGAAAATTCACAAAAACGTGGAAAACGGCAAAATATTGTCTAATTCGATGATATTTTGTTTAAATCACATGAAGGAAAAGGAGATGATAAACGTCAAAATATTGCTATATTCGATGATTTTTTGTACGAAACAAAATGCAAGAAAACTTGCTTAAAATGCAATATTATGCGAAATTCTGAGATTTGAAGGCCAAATCACATATCGTGATACTACATGAAATAGTATCGAAATATTGGTAAAAATGAATATATTTACGTAATATCAAACTACATGAAAAACGTGAAAAAAGTCACTATATAACCATATTTAAGGATTTTAACTTCAAATCATAGAGCGAGGTTTCGTATTATTTAGATCCAAGAAAAGACATATGACAATGTTGTTTCCAATACAAATGATAAAAAACAATGTGTTTTCATTAGAATTAACTATAATGTTCTTGATTTTCCGTTTATATTAACGATGGAAGATGTACACGTAAAACCGCTCTAATCCGGCTGAAACGTCGATATATGCAATAAAAACCGAACTTCTCCCCTTTTCAATATCTTACTCAGTATTTTAACGAGAAACAAATAGATGATTGAAAATGAAGTATTTAAGGTTATTATCTAATCAATTATGTGTTTGCATCATTTTTATCGTATATATATATGAATTAATACCCATGGACGGAAAATTCACAAAAACGTGGAAAACGGCAAAATATTGCCTAATTCGATGATATTTTGTTTAAATCACATGAAGGAAAAGGAGATGATAAACGTTAAAATATTGCTAAATTCGATGATTTTTCGTACGAAGCAAAATGCAAGAAAACTTGCTTAAAATGCAATATTATGCGAAATTCTGAGATTTGAAGGCCAAATCACATATCGTGATACTACATGAAATAGTATCGAAATATTGGTAAAAATGAATATATTTACGTAATATCAAACTACATGAAAAACGTGAAAAAAGTCACTATATAACCATATTTGAGGATTTTAACTTCAAATCATAGAGCGAGGTTTCGTATTATTTAGTTCCAAGAAAAGACATATGACAATGTTGTTTCCAATACAAATGATAAAAAACAATGTGTTTTCATTAGAATTAACTATAATGTTCTTGATTTTCCGTTTATATTAACGATGGAAGATGTACACGTAAAACCGCTCTAATCCGGCTGAAACGTCGATATATGCAATAAAAACCGAACTTCTCCCCTTTTCAATATCTTACTCAGTATTTTAACGAGAAACAAATAGATGATTGAAAATGAAGTATTTAAGGTTATTATCTAATCAATTATGTGTTTGCATCATTTTTATCGTATATATATATGAATTAAAACCCATGGACTGAAAATTCACAAAAACGTGGAAAACGGCAAAATATTGTCTAATTCGATGATATTTTGTTTAAATCACATGAAGGAAAAGGAGATGATAAACGTCAAAATATTGCTATATTCGATGATTTTTTGTACGAAACAAAATGCAAGAAAACTTGCTTAAAATGCAATATTATGCGAAATTCTGAGATTTGAAGGCCAAATCACATATCGTGATACTACATGAAATAGTATCGAAATATTGGTAAAAATGAATATATTTACGTAATATCAAACTACATGAAAAACGTGAAAAAAGTCACTATATAACCATATTTGAGGATTTTAACTTCAAATCATAGAGCGAGGTTTCGTATTATTTAGATTCCAAGAAAAGACATATGACAATGTTGTTTCCAATACAAATGATAAAAAACAATGTGTTTTCATTAGAATTAACTATAATGTTCTTGATTTTCCGTTTATATTAACGAGGGAAGATGTACACGTAAAACCGCTCTAATCCGGCTGAAACGTCGATATATGCAATAAAAACCGAACTTCTCCCCTTTTCAATATCTTACTCAGTATTTTAACGAGAAACAAATAGATGATTGAAAATGAAGTATTTAAGGTTATTATCTAATCAATTATGTGTTTGCATCATTTTTATCGTATATATATATGAATTAAAACCCATGGACTGAAAATTCACAAAAACGTGGAAAACGGCAAAATATTGTCTAATTCGATGATATTTTGTTTAAATCACATGAAGGAAAAGGAGATGATAAACGTCAAAATATTGCTATATTCGATGATTTTTTGTACGAAACAAAATGCAAGAAAACTTGCTTAAAATGCAATATTATGCGAAATTCTGAGATTTGAAGGCCAAATCACATATCGTGATACTACATGAAATAGTATCGAAATATTGGTAAAAATGAATATATTTACGTAATATCAAACTACATGAAAAACGTGAAAAAAGTCACTATATAACCATATTTAAGGATTTTAACTTCAAATCATAGAGCGAGGTTTCGTATTATTTAGATCCAAGAAAAGACATATGACAATGTTGTTTCCAATACAAATGATAAAAAACAATGTGTTTTCATTAGAATTAACTATAATGTTCTTGATTTTCCGTTTATATTAACGATGGAAGATGTACACGTAAAACCGCTCTAATCCGGCTGAAACGTCGATATATGCAATAAAAACCGAACTTCTCCCCTTTTCAATATCTTACTCAGTATTTTAACGAGAAACAAATAGATGATTGAAAATGAAGTATTTAAGGTTATTATCTAATCAATTATGTGTTTGCATCATTTTTATCGTATATATATATGAATTAATACCCATGGACTGAAAATTCACAAAAACGTGGAAAACGGCAAAATATTGTCTAATTCGATGATATTTTGTTTAAATCACATGAAGGAAAAGGAGATGATAAACGTCAAAATATTGCTATATTCGATGATTTTTTGTACAAAGCAAAATGCAAGAAAACTTGCTTAAAATGCAATATTATGCGAAATTCTGAGATTTGAAGGCCAAATCACATATCGTGATACTACATGAAATAGTATCGAAATATTGGTAAAAATGAATATATTTACGTAATATCAAACTACATGAAAAACGTGAAAAAAGTCACTATATAACCATATTTGAGGATTTTAACTTCAAATCATAGAGCGAAGGTTTCGTATTATTTAGTTCCAAGAAAAGACATATGACAATGTTGTTTCCAATACAAATGATAAAAAACAATGTGTTTTCATTAGAATTAACTATAATGTTCTTGATTTTCCGTTTATATTAACGAGGGAAGATGTACACGTAAAACCGCTCTAATCCGGCTGAAACGTCGATATATGCAATAAAAACCGAACTTCTCCCCTTTTCAATATCTTACTCAGTATTTTAACGAGAAACAAATAGATGATTGAAAATGAAGTATTTAAGGTTATTATCTAATCAATTATGTGTTTGCATCATTTTTATCGTATATATATATGAATTAAAACCCATGGACTGAAAATTCACAAAAACGTGGAAAACGGCAAAATATTGTCTAATTCGATGATATTTTGTTTAAATCACATGAAGGAAAAGGAGATGATAAACGTCAAAATATTGCTATATTCGATGATTTTTTGTACGAAACAAAATGCAAGAAAACTTGCTTAAAATGCAATATTATGCGAAATTCTGAGATTTGAAGGCCAAATCACATATCGTGATACTACATGAAATAGTATCGAAATATTGGTAAAAATGAATATATTTACGTAATATCAAACTACATGAAAAACGTGAAAAAAGTCACTATATAACCATATTTAAGGATTTTAACTTCAAATCATAGAGCGAGGTTTCGTATTATTTAGATCCAAGAAAAGACATATGACAATGTTGTTTCCAATACAAATGATAAAAAACAATGTGTTTTCATTAGAATTAACTATAATGTTCTTGATTTTCCGTTTATATTAACGATGGAAGATGTACACGTAAAACCGCTCTAATCCGGCTGAAACGTCGATATATGCAATAAAAACCGAACTTCTCCCCTTTTCAATATCTTACTCAGTATTTTAACGAGAAACAAATAGATGATTGAAAATGAAGTATTTAAGGTTATTATCTAATCAATTATGTGTTTGCATCATTTTTATCGTATATATATGAATTAAATACCCATGGACTGAAAATTCACAAAAACGTGGAAAACGGCAAAATATTGTCTAATTCGATGATATTTTGTTTAAATCACATGAAGGAAAAGGAGATGATAAACGTCAAAATATTGCTATATTCGATGATTTTTTGTACGAAACAAAATGCAAGAAAACTTGCTTAAAATGCAATATTATGCGAAATTCTGAGATTTGAAGGCCAAATCACATATCGTGATACTACATGAAATAGTATCGAAATATTGGTAAAAATGAATATATTTACGTAATATCAAACTACATGAAAAACGTGAAAAAAGTCACTATATAACCATATTTAAGGATTTTAACTTCAAATCATAGAGCGAGGTTTCGTATTATTTAGATCCAAGAAAAGACATATGACAATGTTGTTTCCAATACAAATGATAAAAAACAATGTGTTTTCATTAGAATTAACTATAATGTTCTTGATTTTCCGTTTATATTAACGATGGAAGATGTACACGTAAAACCGCTCTAATCCGGCTGAAACGTCGATATATGCAATAAAAACCGAACTTCTCCCCTTTTCAATATCTTACTCAGTATTTTAACGAGAAACAAATAGATGATTGAAAATGAAGTATTTAAGGTTATTATCTAATCAATTATGTGTTTGCATCATTTTTATCGTATATATATATGAATTAATACCCATGGACGGAAAATTCACAAAAACGTGGAAAACGGCAAAATATTGCCTAATTCGATGATATTTTGTTTAAATCACATGAAGGAAAAGGAGATGATAAACGTTAAACTATTGCTAAATTCGATGATTTTTCGTACGAAGCAAAATGCAAGAAAACTTGCTTAAAATGCAATATTATGCGAAATTCTGAGATTTGAAGGCAAATCACATATCGTGATACTACATGAAATAGTATCGAAATATTGGTAAAAATGAATATATTTACGTAATATCAAACTACATGAAAAACGTGAAAAAAGTCACTATATAACCATATTTGAGGATTTTAACTTCAAATCATGGAGCGAGGTTTCGTATTATTTAGTTCCAAGAAAAGACATATGACAATGTTGTTTCCAATACAAATGATAAAAAACAATGTGTTTTCATTAGAATTAACTATAATGTTCTTGATTTTCCGTTTATATTAACGAGGGAAGATGTACACGTAAAACCGCTCTAATCCGGCTGAAACGTCGATATATGCAATAAAAACCGAACTTCTCCCCTTTTCAATATCTTACTCAGTATTTTAACGAGAAACAAATAGATGATTGAAAATGAAGTATTTAAGGTTATTATCTAATCAATTATGTGTTTGCATCATTTTTATCGTATATATATGAATTAAAACCCATGGACTGAAAATTCACAAAAACGTGGAAAACGGCAAAATATTGTCTAATTCGATGATATTTTGTTTAAATCACATGAAGGAAAAGGAGATGATAAACGTCAAAATATTGCTATATTCGATGATTTTTTGTACGAAACAAAATGCAAGAAAACTTGCTTAAAATGCAATATTATGCGAAATTCTGAGATTTGAAGGCCAAATCACATATCGTGATACTACATGAAATAGTATCGAAATATTGGTAAAAATGAATATATTTACGTAATATCAAACTACATGAAAAACGTGAAAAAAGTCACTATATAACCATATTTAAGGATTTTAACTTCAAATCATAGAGCGAGGTTTCGTATTATTTAGATCCAAGAAAAGACATATGACAATGTTGTTTCCAATACAAATGATAAAAAACAATGTGTTTTCATTAGAATTAACTATAATGTTCTTGATTTTCCGTTTATATTAACGATGGAAGATGTACACGTAAAACCGCTCTAATCCGGCTGAAACGTCGATATATGCAATAAAAACCGAACTTCTCCCCTTTTCAATATCTTACTCAGTATTTTAACGAGAAACAAATAGATGATTGAAAATGAAGTATTTAAGGTTATTATCTAATCAATTATGTGTTTGCATCATTTTTATCGTATATATATATGAATTAATACCCATGGACGGAAAATTCACAAAAACGTGGAAAACGGCAAAATATTGCCTAATTCGATGATATTTTGTTTAAATCAAATGAAGGAAAAGGAGATGATAAACGTTAAAATATTGCTAAATTCGATGATTTTTTGTACGAAGCAAAATGCAAGAAAACTTGCTTAAAATGCAATATTATGCGAAATTCTGAGATTTGAAGGCCAAATCACGTATCGTGATACTACATGAAATAGTATCGAAATATTGGTAAAAATGAATATATTTACGTAATATCAAACTACATGAAAAACGTGAAAAAAGTCACTATATAACCATATTTGAGGATTTTAACTTCAAATCATAGAGCGAGGTTTCGTATTATTTAGTTCCAAGAAAAGACATATGACAATGTTGTTTCCAATACAAATGATAAAAAACAATGTGTTTTCATTAGAATTAACTATAATGTTCTTGATTTTCCGTTTATATTAACGAGGGAAGATGTACACGTAAAACCGCTCTAATCCGGCTGAAACGTCGATATATGCAATAAAAACCGAACTTCTCCCCTTTTCAATATCTTACTCAGTATTTTAACGAGAAACAAATAGATGATTGAAAATGAAGTATTTAAGGTTATTATCTAATCAATTATGTGTTTGCATCATTTTTATCGTATATATATATGAATTAAAACCCATGGACTGAAAATTCACAAAAACGTGGAAAACGGCAAAATATTGTCTAATTCGATGATATTTTGTTTAAATCACATGAAGGAAAAGGAGATGATAAACGTCAAAATATTGCTATATTCGATGATTTTTTGTACGAAACAAAATGCAAGAAAACTTGCTTAAAATGCAATATTATGCGAAATTCTGAGATTTGAAGGCCAAATCACATATCGTGATACTACATGAAATAGTATCGAAATATTGGTAAAAATGAATATATTTACGTAATATCAAACTACATGAAAAACGTGAAAAAAGTCACTATATAACCATATTTAAGGATTTTAACTTCAAATCATAGAGCGAGGTTTCGTATTATTTAGATCCAAGAAAAGACATATGACAATGTTGTTTCCAATACAAATGATAAAAAACAATGTGTTTTCATTAGAATTAACTATAATGTTCTTGATTTTCCGTTTATATTAACGATGGAAGATGTACACGTAAAACCGCTCTAATCCGGCTGAAACGTCGATATATGCAATAAAAACCGAACTTCTCCCCTTTTCAATATCTTACTCAGTATTTTAACGAGAAACAAATAGATGATTGAAAATGAAGTATTTAAGGTTATTATCTAATCAATTATGTGTTTGCATCATTTTTATCGTATATATATATGAATTAATACCCATGGACGGAAAATTCACAAAAACGTGGAAAACGGCAAAATATTGCCTAATTCGATGATATTTTGTTTAAATCACATGAAGGAAAAGGAGATGATAAACGTTAAAATATTGCTAAATTCGATGATTTTTCGTACGAAGCAAAATGCAAGAAAACTTGCTTAAAATGCAATATTATGCGAAATTCTGAGATTTGAAGGCCAAATCACATATCGTGATACTACATGAAATAGTATCGAAATATTGGTAAAAATGAATATATTTACGTAATATCAAACTACATGAAAAACGTGAAAAAAGTCACTATATAACCATATTTGAGGATTTTAACTTCAAATCATAGAGCGAGGTTTCGTATTATTTAGTTCCAAGAAAAGACATATGACAATGTTGTTTCCAATACAAATGATAAAAAACAATGTGTTTTCATTAGAATTAACTATAATGTTCTTGATTTTCCGTTTATATTAACGATGGAAGATGTACACGTAAAACCGCTCTAATCCGGCTGAAACGTCGATATATGCAATAAAAACCGAACTTCTCCCCTTTTCAATATCTTACTCAGTATTTTAACGAGAAACAAATAGATGATTGAAAATGAAGTATTTAAGGTTATTATCTAATCAATTATGTGTTTGCATCATTTTTATCGTATATATATATGAATTAAAACCCATGGACTGAAAATTCACAAAAACGTGGAAAACGGCAAAATATTGTCTAATTCGATGATATTTTGTTTAAATCACATGAAGGAAAAGGAGATGATAAACGTCAAAATATTGCTATATTCGATGATTTTTTGTACGAAACAAAATGCAAGAAAACTTGCTTAAAATGCAATATTATGCGAAATTCTGAGATTTGAAGGCCAAATCACATATCGTGATACTACATGAAATAGTATCGAAATATTGGTAAAAATGAATATATTTACGTAATATCAAACTACATGAAAAACGTGAAAAAAGTCACTATATAACCATATTTAAGGATTTTAACTTCAAATCATAGAGCGAGGTTTCGTATTATTTAGATCCAAGAAAAGACATATGACAATGTTGTTTCCAATACAAATGATAAAAAACAATGTGTTTTCATTAGAATTAACTATAATGTTCTTGATTTTCCGTTTATATTAACGAGGGAAGATGTACACGTAAAACCGCTCTAATCCGGCTGAAACGTCGATATATGCAATAAAAACCGAACTTCTCCCCTTTTCAATATCTTACTCAGTATTTTAACGAGAAACAAATAGATGATTGAAAATGAAGTATTTAAGGTTATTATCTAATCAATTATGTGTTTGCATCATTTTTATCGTATATATATATGAATTAAAACCCATGGACTGAAAATTCACAAAAACGTGGAAAACGGCAAAATATTGTCTAATTCGATGATATTTTGTTTAAATCACATGAAGGAAAAGGAGATGATAAACGTCAAAATATTGCTATATTCGATGATTTTTTCGTACGAAACAAAATGCAAGAAAACTTGCTTAAAATGCAATATTATGCGAAATTCTGAGATTTGAAGGCCAAATCACATATCGTGATACTACATGAAATAGTATCGAAATATTGGTAAAAATGAATATATTTACGTAATATCAAACTACATGAAAAACGTGAAAAAAGTCACTATATAACCATATTTGAGGATTTTAACTTCAAATCATAGAGCGAGGTTTCGTATTATTTAGATCCAAGAAAAGACATATGACAATGTTGTTTCCAATACAAATGATAAAAAACAATGTGTTTTCATTAGAATTAACTATAATGTTCTTGATTTTCCGTTTATATTAACGATGGAAGATGTACACGTAAAACCGCTCTAATCCGGCTGAAACGTCGATATATGCAATAAAAACCGAACTTCTCCCCTTTTCAATATCTTACTCAGTATTTTAACGAGAAACAAATAGATGATTGAAAATGAAGTATTTAAGGTTATTATCTAATCAATTATGTGTTTGCATCATTTTTATCGTATATATATATGAATTAATACCCATGGACGGAAAATTCACAAAAACGTGGAAAACGGCAAAATATTGCCTAATTCGATGATATTTTGTTTAAGGGGGCGTCTGGTTGGCATCTGGGTCCAAAATTGCAAAAATGAAAACTCATTCGATTTCAATCAAACTTTTTTGACAAGTTCTATATGAAAAGTGTTTCATCTGGTCCAAGTTTCAGCATTGTAGCGTAAATAGGAAGGGAGAAAAAAAATATTGAAGTAGTTGTGAAAATTATGCAAAAATGGTCAAAATCGATTATCAATCAAAAGTGTCAACTGAAATCATAAGTACAACTCTTTGCTATCACAATAGCATATATTAAACAAATATTATTATTAGTTTAATTGGAAAAAAATTTTAAGGAAAAAAAAAAAAGGATTTTTTTTTCTTTTTTTTTAAATATTTTTTTTTTTTTTTTTTCATTTTTTTTGGGACGATTTGCATCAAACTTACACACCTGACTGTACGTAAGCCTATCTGTAAGGATGCCAATTTTGGAGAAAATTGGTTAATGTCAACCCCAGCCACAGATTTTAGAACCTTAGACTTTATTCATTTCTGTTTTTTTTCAATTGACACAAACGTTTACAAAACTCATTCTTTTTTATTCAATTTACATGAAACTTACACAGTATATGTGGAGGGCATGTCTCTACATTGGGGGGCTTTCATTTTTCTCTAAGTTCATTTATTGATTTTATAATAGCAATAAACATGCCATATTTGCAAAAAAATTTTGGGGAACTTTGAACATTTGTATTAGGAAAACTAAAGATGTTTTGGAAATTCTAAATCCCCAAATCCTTTATTATATGCTAATGTGTCAGAAAAGTGTCACAGAATAATTTTATCTGAAACGTGTGTTCTGAAGTGTAGACTTGAAAATGTGTAAAAAACGTTCAAAAAAAAAAAAAAAAAAAAAAACTCCCTTTCTATTTACGCTGCAGTACTGAAACTTGGGACAATTTAAGCACTTTTCATATACAACTAGAAAAATAATATTGGTTGACATTGAACAACTTTCATTATAATAACCAGACGCCCCCTTAAATCACATGAAGGAAAAGGAGATGATAAACGTCAAAATATTGCTATATTCGATGATTTTTCGTACGAAGCAAAATGCAAGAAAACTTGCTTAAAATGCAATATTATGCGAAATTCTGAGATTTGAAGGCCAAATCACGTATCGTGATACTACATGAAATAGTATCGAAATATTGGTAAAAATGAATATATTTACGTAATATCAAACTACATGAAAAACGTGAAAAAAGTCACTCTAGAACCATATTTGAGGATTTTAACTTCAAATCATAGAGCGAGGTTTCGTATTATTTAGATCCAAGAAAAGACATATGGCAATGTTGTTTCCAATACAAATGATAAAAAACAATGTGTTTTCATTAGAATTAACTATAATGTTCTTGATTTTCCGTTTATATTAACGAGGGAAGATGAACACGTAAAACCGCTCTAATCCGGCTGAAACGTCGATATATGCAATAAAAACAGAACTTCTCCCCTTTTTAATATCTTACTCAGTATTTTAACGAGAAACAAATAGATGATTGAAAATGAAGTATTTAAGGTTATTATCTAATCAATTATGTGTTTGCATCATTTTTATCGTATATATATGAATTAAAACTCATGGACTGAAAATTCACAAAAACGTGGAAAACGGCAAAATATTGTCTAATTCGATGATATTTTGTTTAAATCACATGAAGGAAAAAGAGATGATAAACGTCAAAATATTGCTATATTCGATGATTTTTCGTACGAAACAAAATGCAAGAAAATTGCTTAAAATGCAATATTATGCGAAATTCTGAGATTTGAAGGCCAAATCACATATCGTGATACTACATGAAATAGTATCGAAATATTGGTAAAAATGAATATATTTACGTAATATCAAACTACATGAAAAACGTGAAAAAAGTCACTATATAACCATATTTGAGGATTTTAACTTCAAATCATAGAGCGAGGTTTCGTATTATTTAGATCCAAGAAAAGACATATGACAATGTTGTTTCCAATACAAATGATAAAAAACAATGTGTTTTCCTTAGAATTAACTATAATGTTCTTGATTTTCCGTTTATATTAACGATGGAAGATGTACACGTAAAACCGCTCTAATCCGGCTGAAACGTCGATATATGCAATAAAAACCGAACTTCTCCCCTTTTCAATATCTTACTCAGTATTTTAACGAGAAACAAATAGATGATTGAAAATGAAGTATTTAAGGTTATTATCTAATCAATTATGTGTTTGCATCATTTTTATCGTATATATATATGAATTAATACCCATGGACGGAAAATTCACAAAAACGTGGAAAACGGCAAAATATTGCCTAATTCGATGATATTTTGTTTAAGGGGGCGTCTGGTTGGCATCTGGGTCCAAAATTGCAAAAATGAAAACTCATTCGATTTCAATCAAACTTTTTTGACAAGTTCTATATGAAAAGTGTTTCATCTGGTCCAAGTTTCAGCATTGTAGCGTAAATAGGAAGGGAGAAAAAAAATATTGAAGTAGTTGTGAAAATTATGCAAAAATGGTCAAAATCGATTATCAATCAAAAGTGTCAACTGAAATCATAAGTACAACTCTTAGCTATCACAATAGCATATATTAAACAAATATTATTATTAGTTTAATTGGAAAAAAATTTTAAGGAAAAAAAAAAAGGATTTTTTTTTCTTTTTTTTTTTAAATATTTTTTTTTTTTTTTTTTCATTTTTTTTGGGACGATTTGCATCAAACTTACACACCTGACTGTACGTAAGCCTATCTGTAAGGATGCC
The DNA here is from genome assembly GCF_040958095.1 of Procambarus clarkii. Taxonomy (NCBI): domain Eukaryota; kingdom Metazoa; phylum Arthropoda; class Malacostraca; order Decapoda; family Cambaridae; genus Procambarus; species Procambarus clarkii. The sequence goes on along the minus strand of NC_091227.1, from coordinate 12,981,750 downwards.
AATTTTGGAGAAAATTGGTTAATGTCAACCCCAGCCACAGATTTTAGAACCTTAGACTTTATTCATTTCTGTTTTTTTTCAATTGACACAAACGTTTACAAAACTCATTCTTTTTTTATTCAATTTACATGAAACTTACACAGTATATGTGGAGGGCATGTCTCTACATTGGGGGGCTTTCATTTTTCTCTAAGTTCATTTATTGATTTTATAATAGCAATAAACATGCCATATTTGCAAAAAAATTTTGGGGAACTTTGAACATTTGTATTAGGAAAACTAAAGATGTTTTGGAAATTCTAAATCCCCAAATCCTTTATTATATGCTAATGTGTCAGAAAAGTGTCACAGAATAATTTTATCTGAAACGTGTGTTCTGAAGTGTAGACTTGAAAATGTGTAAAAAACGTTCAAAAAAAAAAAAAAAAAAAAAAAAAACTCCCTTTCTATTTACGCTGCAGTACTGAAACTTGGGACAATTTAAGCACTTTTCATATACAACTAGAAAAATAATATTGGTTGACATTGAACAACTTTCATTATAATAACCAGACGCCCCCTTAAATCACATGAAGGAAAAGGAGATGATAAACGTCAAAATATTGCTATATTCGATGATTTTTCGTACGAAGCAAAATGCAAGAAAACTTGCTTAAAATGCAATATTATGCGAAATTCTGAGATTTGAAGGCCAAATCACGTATCGTGATACTACATGAAATAGTATCGAAATATTGGTAAAAATGAATATATTTACGTAATATCAAACTACATGAAAAACGTGAAAAAAGTCACTATAGAACCATATTTGAGGATTTTAACTTCAAATCATAGAGCGAGGTTTCGTATTATTTAGATCCAAGAAAAGACATATGACAATGTTGTTTCCAATACAAATGATAAAAAACAATGTGTTTTCATTAGAATTAACTATAATGTTCTTGATTTTCCGTTTATATTAACGAGGGAAGATGAACACGTAAAACCGCTCTAATCCGGCTGAAACGTCGATATATGCAATAAAAACCAACCTTCTCCCCTTTTCAATATCTTACTCAGTATTTTTACGAGAAACAAATAGATGATTGAAAATGAAGTATTTAAGGTTATTATCTAATCAATTATGTGTTTGCATCATTTTTATCGTATATATATGAATTAAAACCCATGGACTGAAAATTCACAAAAACGTGGAAAACGGCAAAATATTGTCTAATTCGATGATATTTTGTTTAAATCACATGAAGGAAAAGGAGATGATAAACGTCAAAATATTGCTATATTCGATGATTTTTCGTACGAAACAAAATGCAAGAAAATTGCTTAAAATGCAATATTATGCGAAATTCTGAGATTTGAAGGCCAAATCACATATCGTGATACTACATGAAATAGTATCGAAATATTGGTAAAAATGAATATATTTACGTAATATCAAACTACATGAAAAACGTGAAAAAAGTCACTATATAACCATATTTGAGGATTTTAACTTCAAATCATAGAGCGAGGTTTCGTATTATTTAGATCCAAGAAAAGACATATGACAATGTTGTTTCCAATACAAATGATAAAAAACAATGTGTTTTCCTTAGAATTAACTATAATGTTCTTGATTTTCCGTTTATATTAACGATGGAAGATGTACACGTAAAACCGCTCTAATCCGGCTGAAACGTCGATATATGCAATAAAAACCGAACTTCTCCCCTTTTCAATATCTTACTCAGTATTTTAACGAGAAACAAATAGATGATTGAAAATGAAGTATTTAAGGTTATTATCTAATCAATTATGTGTTTGCATCATTTTTATCGTATATATATATGAATTAATACCCATGGACAGAAAATTCACAAAAACGTGGAAAACGGCAAAATATTGCCTAATTCGATGATATTTTGTTTAAATCACATGAAGGAAAAGGAGATGATAAACGTCAAAATATTGCTATATTCGATGATTTTTCGTACGAAGCAAAATGCAAGAAAACTTGCTTAAAATGCAATATTATGCGAAATTCTGAGATTTGAAGGCCAAATCACGTATCGTGATACTACATGAAATAGTATCGAAATATTGGTAAAAATGAATATATTTACGTAATATCAAACTACATGAAAAACGTGAAAAAAGTCACTATAGAACCATATTTGAGGATTTTAACTTCAAATCATAGAGCGAGGTTTCGTATTATTTAGATCCAAGAAAAGACATATGGCAATGTTGTTTCCAATACAAATGATAAAAAACAATGTGTTTTCATTAGAATTAACTATAATGTTCTTGATTTTCCGTTTATATTAACGAGGGAAGATGAACACGTAAAACCGCTCTAATCCGGCTGAAACGTCGATATATGCAATAAAAACCAACCTTCTCCCCTTTTCAATATCTTACACAGTATTTTTACGAGAAACAAATAGATGATTGAAAATGAAGTATTTAAGGTTATTATCTAATCAATTATGTGTTTGCATCATTTTTATCGTATATATATGAATTAAAACCCATGGACTGAAAATTCACAAAAACGTGGAAAACGGCAAAATATTGTCTAATTCGATGATATTTTGTTTAAATCACATGAAGGAAAAGGAGATGATAAACGTCAAAATATTGCTATATTCGATGATTTTTCGTACGAAACAAAATACAAGAAAATTGCTTAAAATGCAATATTATGCGAAATTCTGAGATTTGAAGGCCAAATCACATATCGTGATACTACATGAAATAGTATCGAAATATTGGTAAAAATGAATATATTTACGTAATATCAAACTACATGAAAAACGTGAAAAAAGTCACTATATAACCATATTTGAGGATTTTAACTTCAAATCATAGAGCGAGGTTTCGTATTATTTAGATCCAAGAAAAGACATATGACAATGTTGTTTCCAATACAAATGATAAAAAACAATGTGTTTTCCTTAGAATTAACTATAATGTTCTTGATTTTCCGTTTATATTAACGATGGAAGATGTACACGTAAAACCGCTCTAATCCGGCTGAAACGTCGATATATGCAATAAAAACCGAACTTCTCCCCTTTTCAATATCTTACTCAGTATTTTAACGAGAAACAAATAGATGATTGAAAATGAAGTATTTAAGGTTATTATCTAATCAATTATGTGTTTGCATCATTTTTATCGTATATATATATGAATTAATACCCATGGACGGAAAATTCACAAAAACGTGGAAAACGGCAAAATATTGCCTAATTCGATGATATTTTGTTTAAGGGGGCGTCTGGTTGGCATCTGGGTCCAAAATTGCAAAAATGAAAACTCATTCGATTTCAATCAAACTTTTTTGACAAGTTCTATATGAAAAGTGTTTCATCTGGTCCAAGTTTCAGCATTGTAGCGTAAATAGGAAGGGAGAAAAAAAATATTGAAGTAGTTGTGAAAATTATGCAAAAATGGTCAAAATCGATTATCAATCAAAAGTGTCAACTGAAATCATAAGTACAACTCTTTGCTATCACAATAGCATATATTAAACAAATATTATTATTAGTTTAATTGGAAAAAAATTTTAAGGAAAAAAAAAAAAAGATTTTTTTTTCTTTTTTTTTTTAAATATTTTTTTTTTTTTTTTAATTTTTTTTTGGGGCGATTTGCATCAAACTTACACACCTGACTGTACGTAAGCCTATCTGTAAGGATGCCAATTTTGGAGAAAATTGGTTAATGTCAACCCCAGCCACAGATTTTAGAACCTTAGACTTTATTCATTTCTGGTTTTTTTCAATTGACACAAACGTTTACAAAACTCATTCTTTTTTTATTCAATTTACATGAAACTTACACAGTATATGTGGAGGTCATGTCTCTACATTGGGGGGCTTTCATTTTTCTCTAAGTTCCTTTATTGATTTTATAATAGCAATAAACATGCCATATTTGCAAAAAAATTTTGGGGAACTTTGAACATTTGTATTAGGAAAACTAAAGATGTTTTGGAAATTCTAAATCCCCAAATCCTTTATTATATGCTAATGTGTCAGAAAAGTGTCACAGAATAATTTTATCTGAAACGTGTGTTCTGAAGTGTAGACTTGAAAATGTGTAAAAAACGTTCAAAAAAAAAAAAAAAAAAAAAAAAACTCCCTTTCTATTTACGCTGCAGTACTGAAACTTGGGACAATTTAAGCACTTTTCATATACAACTAGAAAAATAATATTGGTTGACATTGAACAACTTTCATTATAATAACCAGACCCCCCTTAAATCACATGAAGGAAAAGGAGATGATAAACGTCAAAATATTGCTATATTCGATGATTTTTCGTACGAAGCAAAATGCAAGAAAACTTGCTTAAAATGCAATATTATGCGAAATTCTGAGATTTGAAGGCCAAATCACGTATCGTGATACTACATGAAATAGTATCGAAATATTGGTAAAAATGAATATATTTACGTAATATCAAACTACATGAAAAACGTGAAAAAAGTCACTATAGAACCATATTTGAGGATTTTAACTTCAAATCATAGAGCGAGGTTTCGTATTATTTAGATCCAAGAAAAGACATATGGACAATGTTGTTTCCAATACAAATGATAAAAAACAATGTGTTTTCATTAGAATTAACTATAATGTTCTTGATTTTCCGTTTATATTAACGAGGGAAGATGAACACGTAAAACCGCTCTAATCCGGCTGAAACGTCGATATATGCAATAAAAACCAACCTTCTCCCCTTTTCAATATCTTACTCAGTATTTTACGAGAAACAAATAGATGATTGAAAATGAAGTATTTAAGGTTATTATCTAATAAATTATGTGTTTGCATCATTTTTATCGTATATATATGAATTAAAACCCATGGACTGAAAATTCACAAAAACGTGGAAAACGGCAAAATATTGTCTAATTCGATGATATTTTGTTTAAATCACATGAAGGAAAAGGAGATGATAAACGTCAAAATATTGCTATATTCGATGATTTTTCGTACGAAACAAAATACAAGAAAATTGCTTAAAATGCAATATTATGCGAAATTCTGAGATTTGAAGGCCAAATCACATATCGTGATACTACATGAAATAGTATCGAAATATTGGTAAAAATGAATATATTTACGTAATATCAAACTACATGAAAAACGTGAAAAAAGTCACTATATAACCATATTTGAGGATTTTAACTTCAAATCATAGAGCGAGGTTTCGTATTATTTAGATCCAAGAAAAGACATATGACAATGTTGTTTCCAATACAAATGATAAAAAACAATGTGTTTTCCTTAGAATTAACTATAATGTTCTTGATTTTCCGTTTATATTAACGATGGAAGATGTACACGTAAAACCGCTCTAATCCGGCTGAAACGTCGATATATGCAATAAAAACCGAACTTCTCCCCTTTTCAATATCTTACTCAGTATTTTAACGAGAAACAAATAGATGATTGAAAATGAAGTATTTAAGGTTATTATCTAATCAATTATGTGTTTGCATCATTTTTATCGTATATATATATGAATTAATACCCATGGACGGAAAATTCACAAAAACGTGGAAAACGGCAAAATATTGCCTAATTCGATGATATTTTGTTTAAATCACATGAAGGAAAAGGAGATGATAAACGTCAAAATATTGCTATATTCGATGATTTTTCGTACGAAGCAAAATGCAAGAAAACTTGCTTAAAATGCAATATTATGCGAAATTCTGAGATTTGAAGGCCAAATCACGTATCGTGATACTACATGAAATAGTATCGAAATATTGGTAAAAATGAATATATTTACGTAATATCAAACTACATGAAAAACGTGAAAAAAGTCACTATAGAACCATATTTGAGGATTTTAACTTCAAATCATAGAGCGAGGTTTCGTATTATTTAGATCCAAGAAAAGACATATGACAATGTTGTTTCCAATACAAATGATAAAAAACAATGTGTTTTCATTAGAATTAACTATAATGTTCTTGATTTTCCGTTTATATTAACGAGGGAAGATGAACACGTAAAACCGCTCTAATCCGGCTGAAACGTCGATATATGCAATAAAAACAGAACTTCTCCCCTTTTCAATATCTTACTCAGTATTTTAACGAGAAACAAATAGATGATTGAAAATGAAGTATTTAAGGTTATTATCTAATCAATTATGTGTTTGCATCATTTTTATCGTATATATATGAATTAAAACCCATGGACTGAAAATTCACAAAAACGTGGAAAACGGCAAAATATTGTCTAATTCGATGATATTTTGTTTAAATCACATGAAGGAAAAGGAGATGATAAACGTCAAAATATTGCTATATTCGATGATTTTTCGTACGAAACAAAATGCAAGAAAACTTGCTTAAAATGCAATATTATGCGAAATTCTGAGATTTGAAGGCCAAATCACATATCGTGATACTACATGAAATAGTATCGAAATATTGGTAAAAATGAATATATTTACGTAATATCAAACTACATGAAAAACGTGAAAAAAGTCACTATATAACCATATTTGAGGATTTTAACTTCAAATCATAGAGCGAGGTTTCGTATTATTTAGATCCAAGAAAAGACATATGACAATGTTGTTTCCAATACAAATGATAAAAAACAATGTGTTTTCCTTAGAATTAACTATAATGTTCTTGATTTTCCGTTTATATTAACGATGGAAGATGTACACGTAAAACCGCTCTAATCCGGCTGAAACGTCGATATATGCAATAAAAACCGAACTTCTCCCCTTTTCAATATCTTACTCAGTATTTTAACGAGAAACAAATAGATGATTGAAAATGAAGTATTTAAGGTTATTATCTAATCAATTATGTGTTTGCATCATTTTTATCGTATATATATATGAATTAATACCCATGGACGGAAAATTCACAAAAACGTGGAAAACGGCAAAATATTGCCTAATTCGATGATATTTTGTTTAAATCACATGAAGGAAAAGGAGATGATAAACGTCAAAATATTGCTATATTCGATGATTTTTCGTACGAAGCAAAATGCAAGAAAACTTGCTTAAAATGCAATATTATGCGAAATTCTGAGATTTGAAGGCCAAATCACGTATCGTGATACTACATGAAATAGTATCGAAATATTGGTAAAAATGAATATATTTACGTAATATCAAACTACATGAAAAACGTGAAAAAAGTCACTATAGAACCATATTTGAGGATTTTAACTTCAAATCATAGAGCGAGGTTTCGTATTATTTAGATCCAAGAAAAGACATATGACAATGTTGTTTCCAATACAAATGATAAAAAACAATGTGTTTTCATTAGAATTAACTATAATGTTCTTGATTTTCCGTTTATATTAACGAGGGAAGATGAACACGTAAAACCGCTCTAATCCGGCTGAAACGTCGATATATGCAATAAAAACCAACCTTCTCCCCTTTTCAATATCTTACTCAGTATTTTACGAGAAACAAATAGATGATTGAAAATGAAGTATTTAAGGTTATTATCTAATCAATTATGTGTTTGCATCATTTTTATCGTATATATATGAATTAAAACCCATGGACTGAAAATTCACAAAAACGTGGAAAACGGCAAAATATTGTCTAATTCGATGATATTTTGTTTAAATCACATGAAGGAAAAGGAGATGATAAACGTCAAAATATTGCTATATTCGATGATTTTTCGTACGAAACAAAATGCAAGAAAATTGCTTAAAATGCAATATTATGCGAAATTCTGAGATTTGAAGGCCAAATCACATATCGTGATACTACATGAAATAGTATCGAAATATTGGTAAAAATGAATATATTTACGTAATATCAAACTACATGAAAAACGTGAAAAAAGTCACTATATAACCATATTTGAGGATTTTAACTTCAAATCATAGAGCGAGGTTTCGTATTATTTAGTTCCAAGAAAAGACATATGACAATTTTGTTTCCAATACAAATGATAAAAAACAATGTGTTTTCATTAGAATTAACTATAATGTTCTTGATTTTCCGTTTATATTAACGAGGGAAGATGAACACGTAAAACCGCTCTAATCCGGCTGAAACGTCGATATATGCAATAAAAACCAACCTTCTCCCCTTTTCAATATCTTACTCAGTATTTTTACGAGAAACAAATAGATGATTGAAAATGAAGTATTTAAGGTTATTATCTAATCAATTATGTGTTTGCATCATTTTTATCGTATATATATGAATTAAAACCCATGGACTGAAAATTCACAAAAACGTGGAAAACGGCAAAATATTGTCTAATTCGATGATATTTTGTTTAAATCACATGAAGGAAAAGGAGATGATAAACGTCAAAATATTGCTATATTCGATGATTTTTCGTACGAAACAAAATGCAAGAAAATTGCTTAAAATGCAATATTATGCGAAATTCTGAGATTTGAAGGCCAAATCACATATCGTGATACTACATGAAATAGTATCGAAATATTGGTAAAAATGAATATATTTACGTAATATCAAACTACATGAAAAACGTGAAAAAAGTCACTATATAACCATATTTGAGGATTTTAACTTCAAATCATAGAGCGAGGTTTCGTATTATTTAGATCCAAGAAAAGACATATGACAATGTTGTTTCCAATACAAATGATAAAAAACAATGTGTTTTCATTAGAATTAACTATAATGTTCTTGATTTTCCGTTATATTAACGATGGAAGATGTACACGTAAAACCGCTCTAATCCGGCTGAAACGTCGATATATGCAATAAAAACCGAACTTCTCCCCTTTTCAATATCTTACTCAGTATTTTAACGAGAAACAAATAGATGATTGAAAATGAAGTATTTAAGGTTATTATCTAATCAATTATGTGTTTGCATCATTTTTATCGTATATATATATGAATTAATACCCATGGACGGAAAATTCACAAAAACGTGGAAAACGGCAAAATATTGCCTAATTCGATGATATTTTGTTTAAATCACATGAAGGAAAAGGAGATGATAAACGTTAAAATATTGCTAAATTCGATGATTTTTCGTACGAAGCAAAATGCAAGAAAACTTGCTTAAAATGCAATATTATGCGAAATTCTGAGATTTGAAGGCCAAATCACATATCGTGATACTACATGAAATAGTATCGAAATATTGGTAAAAATGAATATATTTACGTAATATCAAACTACATGAAAAACGTGAAAAAAGTCACTATATAACCATATTTGAGGATTTTAACTTCAAATCATAGAGCGAGGTTTCGTATTATTTAGTTCCAAGAAAAGACATATGACAATGTTGTTTCCAATACAAATGATAAAAAACAATGTGTTTTCATTAGAATTAACTATAATGTTCTTGATTTTCCGTTTATATTAACGAGGGAAGATGTACACGTAAAACCGCTCTAATCCGGCTGAAACGTCGATATATGCAATAAAAACAGAACTTCTCCCCTTTTCAATATCTTACTCAGTATTTTAACGAGAAACAAATAGATGATTGAAAATGAAGTATTTAAGGTTATTATCTAATCAATTATGTGTTTGCATCATTTTTATCGTATATATATGAATTAATACCCATGGACGGAAAATTCACAAAAACGTGGAAAACGGCAAAATATTGCCTAATTCGATGATATTTTGTTTAAATCACATGAAGGAAAAGGGGATGATAAACGTCAAAATATTGCTAAATTCGATGATTTTTCCGTACGAAACAAAATGCAAGAAAACTTGCTTAAAATGCAATATTATGCGAAATTCTGAGATTTGAAGGCCAAATCACATATCGTGATACTACATGAAATAGTATCGAAATATTGGTAAAAATGAATATATTTACGTAATATCAAACTACATGAAAAACGTGAAAAAAGTCACTATATAACCATATTTGAAGGATTTTAACTTCAAATCATAGAGCGAGGTTTCGTATTATTTAGTTCCTAGAAAAGACATATGACAATGTTGTTTCCAATACAAATGATAAAAAACAATGTGTTTTCATTAGAATTAACTATAATGTTCTTGATTTTCCGTTTATATTAACGAGGGAAGATGTACACGTAAAACCGCTCTAATCCGGCTGAAACGTCGATATATGCAATAAAAACCGAACTTCTCCCCTTTTCAATATCTTACTCAGTATTTTAACGAGAAACAAATAGATGATTGAAAATGAAGTATTTAAGGTTATTATCTAATCAATTATGTGTTTGCATCATTTTTATCGTATATATATGAATTAAAACCCATGGACTGAAAATTCACAAAAACGTGGAAAACGGCAAAATATTGTCTAATTCGATGATATTTTGTTTAAATCACATGAAGGAAAAGGAGATGATAAACGTCAAAATATTGCTATATTCGATGATTTTTCGTACGAAACAAAATGCAAGAAAACTTGCTTAAAATGCAATATTATGCGAAATTCTGAGATTTGAAGGCCAAATCACATATCGTGATACTACATGAAATAGTATCGAAATATTGGTAAAAATGAATATATTTACGTAATATCAAACTACATGAAAAACGTGAAAAAAGTCACTATATAACCATATTTGAGGATTTTAACTTCAAATCATAGAGCGAGGTTTCGTATTATTTAGTTCCAAGAAAAGACATATGACAATGTTGTTTCCAATACAAATGATAAAAAACAATGTGTTTTCATTAGAATTAACTATAATGTTCTTGATTTTCCGTTTATATTAACGAGGGAAGATGTACACGTAAAACCGCTCTAATCCGGCTGAAACGTCGATATATGCAATAAAAACCGAACTTCTCCCCTTTTCAATATCTTACTCAGTATTTTAACGAGAAACAAATAGATGATTGAAAATGAAGTATTTAAGGTTATTATCTAATCAATTATGTGTTTGCATCATTTTTATCGTATATATATGAATTAAAACCCATGGACTGAAAATTCACAAAAACGTGGAAAACGGCAAAATATTGTCTAATTCGATGATATTTTGTTTAAATCACATGAAGGAAAAGGAGATGATAAACGTCAAAATATTGCTATATTCGATGATTTTTCGTACGAAACAAAATGCAAGAAAACTTGCTTAAAATGCAATATTATGCGAAATTCTGAGATTTGAAGGCCAAATCACATATCGTGATACTACATGAAATAGTATCGAAATATTGGTAAAAATGAATATATTTACGTAATATCAAACTACATGAAAAACGTGAAAAAAGTCACTATATAACCATATTTGAGGATTTTAACTTCAAATCATAGAGCGAGGTTTCGTATTATTTAGATCCAAGAAAAGACATATGACAATGTTGTTTCCAATACAAATGATAAAAAACAATGTGTTTTCATTAGAATTAACTATAATGTTCTTGATTTTCCGTTTATATTAACGATGGAAGATGTACACGTAAAACCGCTCTAATCCGGCTGAAACGTCGATATATGCAATAAAAACCGAACTTCTCCCCTTTTCAATATCTTACTCAGTATTTTAACGAGAAACAAATAGATGATTGAAAATGAAGTATTTAAGGTTATTATCTAATCAATTATGTGTTTGCATCATTTTTATCGTATATATATATGAATTAATACCCATGGACGGAAAATTCACAAAAACGTGGAAAACGGCAAAATATTGCCTAATTCGATGATATTTTGTTTAAATCACATGAAGGAAAAGGAGATGATAAACGTCAAAATATTGCTATATTCGATGATTTTTCGTACGAAGCAAAATGCAAGAAAACTTGCTTAAAATGCAATATTATGCGAAATTCTGAGATTTGAAGGCCAAATCACGTATCGTGATACTACATGAAATAGTATCGAAATATTGGTAAAAATGAATATATTTACGTAATATCAAACTACATGAAAAACGTGAAAAAAGTCACTATAGAACCATATTTGAGGATTTTAACTTCAAATCATAGAGCGAGGTTTCGTATTATTTAGATCCAAGAAAAGACATATGACAATGTTGTTTCCAATACAAATGATAAAAAACAATGTGTTTTCATTAGAATTAACTATAATGTTCTTGATTTTCCGTTTATATTAACGAGGGAAGATGTAACACGTAAAACCGCTCTAATCCGGCTGAAACGTCGATATATGCAATAAAAACCGAACTTCTCCCCTTTTCAATATCTTACTCAGTATTTTAACGAGAAACAAATAGATGATTGAAAATGAAGTATTTAAGGTTATTATCTAATCAATTATGTGTTTGCATCATTTTTATCGTATATATATGAATTAAAACCCATGGACTGAAAATTCACAAAAACGTGGAAAACGGCAAAATATTGTCTAATTCGATGATATTTTGTTTAAATCACATGAAGGAAAAGGAGATGATAAACGTCAAAATATTGCTATATTCGATGATTTTTCGTACGAAACAAAATGCAAGAAAACTTGCTTAAAATGCAATATTATGCGAAATTCTGAGATTTGAAGGCCAAATCACATATCGTGATACTACATGAAATAGTATCGAAATATTGGTAAAAATGAATATATTTACGTAATATCAAACTACATGAAAAACGTGAAAAAAGTCACTATATAACCATATTTGAGGATTTTAACTTCAAATCATAGAGCGAGGTTTCGTATTATTTAGTTCCAAGAAAAGACATATGACAATGTTGTTTCCAATACAAATGATAAAAAACAATGTGTTTTCATTAGAATTAACTATAATGTTCTTGATTTTCCGTTTATATTAACGAGGGAAGATGTAACACGTAAAACCGCTCTAATCCGGCTGAAACGTCGATATATGCAATAAAAACCAACCTTCTCCCCTTTTCAATATCTTACTCAGTATTTTAACGAGAAACAAATAGATGATTGAAAATGAAGTATTTAAGGTTATTATCTAATCAATTATGTGTTTGCATCATTTTTATCGTATATATATGAATTAAAACCCATGGACTGAAAATTCACAAAAACGTGGAAAACGGCAAAATATTGTCTAATTCGATGATATTTTGTTTAAATCACATGAAGGAAAAGGAGATGATAAACGTCAAAATATTGCTATATTCGATGATTTTTCGTACGAAACAAAATGCAAGAAAACTTGCTTAAAATGCAATATTATGCGAAATTCTGAGATTTGAAGGCCAAATCACATATCGTGATACTACATGAAATAGTATCGAAATATTGGTAAAAATGAATATATTTACGTAATATCAAACTACATGAAAAACGTGAAAAAAGTCACTATATAACCATATTTGAGGATTTTAACTTCAAATCATAGAGCGAGGTTTCGTATTATTTAGATCCAAGAAAAGACATATGACAATGTTGTTTCCAATACAAATGATAAAAAACAATGTGTTTTCATTAGAATTAACTATAATGTTCTTGATTTTCCGTTTATATTAACGATGGAAGATGTACACGTAAAACCGCTCTAATCCGGCTGAAACGTCGATATATGCAATAAAAACCGAACTTCTCCCCTTTTCAATATCTTACTCAGTATTTTAACGAGAAACAAATAGATGATTGAAAATGAAGTATTTAAGGTTATTATCTAATCAATTATGTGTTTGCATCATTTTTATCGTATATATATATGAATTAATACCCATGGACGGAAAATTCACAAAAACGTGGAAAACGGCAAAATATTGCCTAATTCGATGATATTTTGTTTAAATCACATGAAGGAAAAGGAGATGATAAACGTCAAAATATTGCTAAATTCGATGATTTTTCGTACGAAGCAAAATGCAAGAAAACTTGCTTAAAATGCAATATTATGCGAAATTCTGAGATTTGAAGGCCAAATCACATATCGTGATACTACATGAAATAGTATCGAAATATTGGTAAAAATGAATATATTTACGTAATATCAAACTACATGAAAAACGTGAAAAAAGTCACTATATAACCATATTTGAGGATTTTAACTTCAAATCATAGAGCGAGGTTTCGTATTATTTAGTTCCAAGAAAAGACATATGACAATGTTGTTTCCAATACAAATGATAAAAAACAATGTGTTTTCATTAGAATTAACTATAATGTTCTTGATTTTCCGTTTATATTAACGAGGGAAGATGTACACGTAAAACCGCTCTAATCCGGCTGAAACGTCGATATATGCAATAAAAACCGAACTTCTCCCCTTTTCAATATCTTACTCAGTATTTTAACGAGAAACAAATAGATGATTGAAAATGAAGTATTTAAGGTTATTATCTAATCAATTATGTGTTTGCATCATTTTTATCGTATATATATGAATTAAAACCCATGGACTGAAAATTCACAAAAACGTGGAAAACGGCAAAATATTGTCTAATTCGATGATATTTTGTTTAAATCACATGAAGGAAAAGGAGATGATAAACGTCAAAATATTGCTATATTCGATGATTTTTCGTACGAAACAAAATGCAAGAAAACTTGCTTAAAATGCAATATTATGCGAAATTCTGAGATTTGAAGGCCAAATCACATATCGTGATACTACATGAAATAGTATCGAAATATTGGTAAAAATGAATATATTTACGTAATATCAAACTACATGAAAAACGTGAAAAAAGTCACTATATAACCATATTTGAGGATTTTAACTTCAAATCATAGAGCGAGGTTTCGTATTATTTAGATCCAAGAAAAGACATATGACAATGTTGTTTCCAATACAAATGATAAAAAACAATGTGTTTTCATTAGAATTAACTATAATGTTCTTGATTTTCCGTTTATATTAACGATGGAAGATGTACACGTAAAACCGCTCTAATCCGGCTGAAACGTCGATATATGCAATAAAAACCGAACTTCTCCCCTTTTCAATATCTTACTCAGTATTTTAACGAGAAACAAATAGATGATTGAAAATGAAGTATTTAAGGTTATTATCTAATCAATTATGTGTTTGCATCATTTTTATCGTATATATATATGAATTAATACCCATGGACGGAAAATTCACAAAAACGTGGAAAACGGCAAAATATTGCCTAATTCGATGATATTTTGTTTAAATCACATGAAGGAAAAGGAGATGATAAACGTCAAAATATTGCTAAATTCGATGATTTTTCGTACGAAGCAAAATGCAAGAAAACTTGCTTAAAATGCAATATTATGCGAAATTCTGAGATTTGAAGGCCAAATCACATATCGTGATACTACATGAAATAGTATCGAAATATTGGTAAAAATGAATATATTTACGTAATATCAAACTACATGAAAAACGTGAAAAAAGTCACTATATAACCATATTTGAGGATTTTAACTTCAAATCATAGAGCGAGGTTTCGTATTATTTAGTTCCAAGAAAAGACATATGACAATGTTGTTTCCAATACAAATGATAAAAAACAATGTGTTTTCATTAGAATTAACTATAATGTTCTTGATTTTCCGTTTATATTAACGAGGGAAGATGTACACGTAAAACCGCTCTAATCCGGCTGAAACGTCGATATATGCAATAAAAACCGAACTTCTCCCCTTTTCAATATCTTACTCAGTATTTTAACGAGAAACAAATAGATGATTGAAAATGAAGTATTTAAGGTTATTATCTAATCAATTATGTGTTTGCATCATTTTTATCGTATATATATGAATTAAAACCCATGGACTGAAAATTCACAAAAACGTGGAAAACGGCAAAATATTGTCTAATTCGATGATATTTTGTTTAAATCACATGAAGGAAAAGGAGATGATAAACGTCAAAATATTGCTATATTCGATGATTTTTCGTACGAAACAAAATGCAAGAAAACTTGCTTAAAATGCAATATTATGCGAAATTCTGAGATTTGAAGGCCAAATCACATATCGTGATACTACATGAAATAGTATCGAAATATTGGTAAAAATGAATATATTTACGTAATATCAAACTACATGAAAAACGTGAAAAAAGTCACTATATAACCATATTTGAGGATTTTAACTTCAAATCATAGAGCGAGGTTTCGTATTATTTAGTTCCAAGAAAAGACATATGACAATGTTGTTTCCAATACAAATGATAAAAAACAATGTGTTTTCATTAGAATTAACTATAATGTTCTTGATTTTCCGTTTATATTAACGAGGGAAGATGTACACGTAAAACCGCTCTAATCCGGCTGAAACGTCGATATATGCAATAAAAACCGAACTTCTCCCCTTTTCAATATCTTACTCAGTATTTTAACGAGAAACAAATAGATGATTGAAAATGAAGTATTTAAGGTTATTATCTAATCAATTATGTGTTTGCATCATTTTTATCGTATATATATGAATTAAAACCCATGGACTGAAAATTCACAAAAACGTGGAAAACGGCAAAATATTGTCTAATTCGATGATATTTTGTTTAAATCACATGAAGGAAAAGGAGATGATAAACGTCAAAATATTGCTATATTCGATGATTTTTCGTACGAAACAAAATGCAAGAAAACTTGCTTAAAATGCAATATTATGCGAAATTCTGAGATTTGAAGGCCAAATCACATATCGTGATACTACATGAAATAGTATCGAAATATTGGTAAAAATGAATATATTTACGTAATATCAAACTACATGAAAAACGTGAAAAAAGTCACTATATAACCATATTTGAGGATTTTAACTTCAAATCATAGAGCGAGGTTTCGTATTATTTAGTTCCAAGAAAAGACATATGACAATGTTGTTTCCAATACAAATGATAAAAAACAATGTGTTTTCATTAGAATTAACTATAATGTTCTTGATTTTCCGTTTATATTAACGAGGGAAGATGTACACGTAAAACCGCTCTAATCCGGCTGAAACGTCGATATATGCAATAAAAACCGAACTTCTCCCCTTTTCAATATCTTACTCAGTATTTTAACGAGAAACAAATAGATGATTGAAAATGAAGTATTTAAGGTTATTATCTAATCAATTATGTGTTTGCATCATTTTTATCGTATATATATATGAATTAAAACCCATGGACTGAAAATTCACAAAAACGTGGAAAACGGCAAAATATTGTCTAATTCGATGATATTTTGTTTAAATCACATGAAGGAAAAGGAGATGATAAACGTCAAAATATTGCTATATTCGATGATTTTTCGTACGAAACAAAATGCAAGAAAACTTGCTTAAAATGCAATATTATGCGAAATTCTGAGATTTGAAGGCCAAATCACATATCGTGATACTACATGAAATAGTATCGAAATATTGGTAAAAATGAATATATTTACGTAATATCAAACTACATGAAAAACGTGAAAAAAGTCACTATATAACCATATTTGAGGATTTTAACTTCAAATCATAGAGCGAGGTTTCGTATTATTTAGATCCAAGAAAAGACATATGACAATGTTGTTTCCAATACAAATGATAAAAAACAATGTGTTTTCATTAGAATTAACTATAATGTTCTTGATTTTCCGTTTATATTAACGATGGAAGATGTACACGTAAAACCGCTCTAATCCGGCTGAAACGTCGATATATGCAATAAAAACCGAACTTCTCCCCTTTTCAATATCTTACTCAGTATTTTAACGAGAAACAAATAGATGATTGAAAATGAAGTATTTAAGGTTATTATCTAATCAATTATGTGTTTGCATCATTTTTATCGTATATATATATGAATTAATACCCATGGACGGAAAATTCACAAAAACGTGGAAAACGGCAAAATATTGCCTAATTCGATGATATTTTGTTTAAATCACATGAAGGAAAAGGAGATGATAAACGTCAAAATATTGCTATATTCGATGATTTTTCGTACGAAGCAAAATGCAAGAAAACTTGCTTAAAATGCAATATTATGCGAAATTCTGAGATTTGAAGGCCAAATCACATATCGTGATACTACATGAAATAGTATCGAAATATTGGTAAAAATGAATATATTTACGTAATATCAAACTACATGAAAAACGTGAAAAAAGTCACTATATAACCATATTTGAGGATTTTAACTTCAAATCATAGAGCGAGGTTTCGTATTATTTAGATCCAAGAAAAGACATATGACAATGTTGTTTCCAATACAAATGATAAAAAACAATGTGTTTTCATTAGAATTAACTATAATGTTCTTGATTTTCCGTTTATATTAACGATGGAAGATGTACACGTAAAACCGCTCTAATCCGGCTGAAACGTCGATATATGCAATAAAAACCGAACTTCTCCCCTTTTCAATATCTTACTCAGTATTTTAACGAGAAACAAATAGATGATTGAAAATGAAGTATTTAAGGTTATTATCTAATCAATTATGTGTTTGCATCATTTTTATCGTATATATATGAATTAATACCCATGGACGGAAAATTCACAAAAACGTGGAAAACGGCAAAATATTGTCTAATTCGATGATATTTTGTTTAAATCACATGAAGGAAAAGGAGATGATAAACGTCAAAATATTGCTATATTCGATGATTTTTCGTACGAAACAAAATGCAAGAAAACTTGCTTAAAATGCAATATTATGCGAAATTCTGAGATTTGAAGGCCAAATCACATATCGTGATACTACATGAAATAGTATCGAAATATTGGTAAAAATGAATATATTTACGTAATATCAAACTACATGAAAAACGTGAAAAAAGTCACTATATAACCATATTTGAGGATTTTAACTTCAAATCATAGAGCGAGGTTTCGTATTATTTAGTTCCAAGAAAAGACATATGACAATGTTGTTTCCAATACAAATGATAAAAAACAATGTGTTTTCATTAGAATTAACTATAATGTTCTTGATTTTCCGTTTATATTAACGAGGGAAGATGTACACGTAAAACCGCTCTAATCCGGCTGAAACGTCGATATATGCAATAAAAACCGAACTTCTCCCCTTTTCAATATCTTACTCAGTATTTTAACGAGAAACAAATAGATGATTGAAAATGAAGTATTTAAGGTTATTATCTAATCAATTATGTGTTTGCATCATTTTTATCGTATATATATGAATTAATACCCATGGACTGAAAATTCACAAAAACGTGGAAAACGGCAAAATATTGTCTAATTCGATGATATTTTGTTTAAATCACATGAAGGAAAAGGAGATGATAAACGTCAAAATATTGCTATATTCGATGATTTTTCGTACGAAACAAAATGCAAGAAAACTTGCTTAAAATGCAATATTATGCGAAATTCTGAGATTTGAAGGCCAAATCACATATCGTGATACTACATGAAATAGTATCGAAATATTGGTAAAAATGAATATATTTACGTAATATCAAACTACATGAAAAACGTGAAAAAAGTCACTATATAACCATATTTGAGGATTTTAACTTCAAATCATAGAGCGAGGTTTCGTATTATTTAGATTCCAAGAAAAGACATATGACAATGTTGTTTCCAATACAAATGATAAAAAACAATGTGTTTTCATTAGAATTAACTATAATGTTCTTGATTTTCCGTTTATATTAACGAGGGAAGATGTACACGTAAAACCGCTCTAATCCGGCTGAAACGTCGATATATGCAATAAAAACCGAACTTCTCCCCTTTTCAATATCTTACTCAGTATTTTAACGAGAAACAAATAGATGATTGAAAATGAAGTATTTAAGGTTATTATCTAATCAATTATGTGTTTGCATCATTTTTATCGTATATATATATGAATTAATACCCATGGACGGAAAATTCACAAAAACGTGGAAAACGGCAAAATATTGTCCTAATTCGATGATATTTTGTTTAAATCACATGAAGGAAAAGGAGATGATAAACGTCAAAATATTGCTATATTCGATGATTTTTCGTACGAAACAAAATGCAAGAAAACTTGCTTAAAATGCAATATTATGCGAAATTCTGAGATTTGAAGGCCAAATCACATATCGTGATACTACATGAAATAGTATCGAAATATTGGTAAAAATGAATATATTTACGTAATATCAAACTACATGAAAAACGTGAAAAAAGTCACTATATAACCATATTTGAGGATTTTAACTTCAAATCATAGAGCGAGGTTTCGTATTATTTAGATCCAAGAAAAGACATATGACAATGTTGTTTCCAATACAAATGATAAAAAACAATGTGTTTTCATTAGAATTAACTATAATGTTCTTGATTTTCCGTTTATATTAACGAGGGAAGATGTACACGTAAAACCGCTCTAATCCGGCTGAAACGTCGATATATGCAATAAAAACCGAACTTCTCCCCTTTTCAATATCTTACTCAGTATTTTAACGAGAAACAAATAGATGATTGAAAATGAAGTATTTAAGGTTATTATCTAATCAATTATGTGTTTGCATCATTTTTATCGTATATATATGAATTAAATACCCATGGACTGAAAATTCACAAAAACGTGGAAAACGGCAAAATATTGTCTAATTCGATGATATTTTGTTTAAATCACATGAAGGAAAAGGAGATGATAAACGTCAAAATATTGCTATATTCGATGATTTTTCGTACGAAACAAAATGCAAGAAAACTTGCTTAAAATGCAATATTATGCGAAATTCTGAGATTTGAAGGCCAAATCACATATCGTGATACTACATGAAATAGTATCGAAATATTGGTAAAAATGAATATATTTACGTAATATCAAACTACATGAAAAACGTGAAAAAAGTCACTATATAACCATATTTGAGGATTTTAACTTCAAATCATAGAGCGAGGTTTCGTATTATTTAGATTCCAAGAAAAGACATATGACAATGTTGTTTCCAATACAAATGATAAAAAACAATGTGTTTTCATTAGAATTAACTATAATGTTCTTGATTTTCCGTTTATATTAACGAGGGAAGATGTAACACGTAAAACCGCTCTAATCCGGCTGAAACGTCGATATATGCAATAAAAACCGAACTTCTCCCCTTTTCAATATCTTACTCAGTATTTTAACGAGAAACAAATAGATGATTGAAAATGAAGTATTTAAGGTTATTATCTAATCAATTATGTGTTTGCATCATTTTTATCGTATATATATGAATTAAAACCCATGGACTGAAAATTCACAAAAACGTGGAAAACGGCAAAATATTGTCTAATTCGATGATATTTTGTTTAAATCACATGAAGGAAAAGGAGATGATAAACGTCAAAATATTGCTATATTCGATGATTTTTCGTACGAAACAAAATGCAAGAAAACTTGCTTAAAATGCAATATTATGCGAAATTCTGAGATTTGAAGGCCAAATCACATATCGTGATACTACATGAAATAGTATCGAAATATTGGTAAAAATGAATATATTTACGTAATATCAAACTACATGAAAAACGTGAAAAAAGTCACTATATAACCATATTTGAGGATTTTAACTTCAAATCATAGAGCGAGGTTTCGTATTATTTAGATCCAAGAAAAGACATATGACAATGTTGTTTCCAATACAAATGATAAAAAACAATGTGTTTTCATTAGAATTAACTATAATGTTCTTGATTTTCCGTTTATATTAACGATGGAAGATGTACACGTAAAACCGCTCTAATCCGGCTGAAACGTCGATATATGCAATAAAAACCGAACTTCTCCCCTTTTCAATATCTTACTCAGTATTTTAACGAGAAACAAATAGATGATTGAAAATGAAGTATTTAAGGTTATTATCTAATCAATTATGTGTTTGCATCATTTTTATCGTATATATATATGAATTAATACCCATGGACGGAAAATTCACAAAAACGTGGAAAACGGCAAAATATTGCCTAATTCGATGATATTTTGTTTAAATCACATGAAGGAAAAGGAGATGATAAACGTCAAAATATTGCTATTGCTATAATATTCGATGATTTTTCGTACGAAGCAAAATGCAAGAAAACTTGCTTAAAATGCAATATTATGCGAAATTCTGAGATTTGAAGGCCAAATCACATATCGTGATACTACATGAAATAGTATCGAAATATTGGTAAAAATGAATATATTTACGTAATATCAAACTACATGAAAAACGTGAAAAAAGTCACTATATAACCATATTTGAGGATTTTAACTTCAAATCATAGAGCGAGGTTTCGTATTATTTAGTTCCAAGAAAAGACATATGACAATGTTGTTTCCAATACAAATGATAAAAAACAATGTGTTTTCATTAGAATTAACTATAATGTTCTTGATTTTCCGTTTATATTAACGAGGGAAGATGTACACGTAAAACCGCTCTAATCCGGCTGAAACGTCGATATATGCAATAAAAACCGAACTTCTCCCCTTTTCAATATCTTACTCAGTATTTTAACGAGAAACAAATAGATGATTGAAAATGAAGTATTTAAGGTTATTATCTAATCAATTATGTGTTTGCATCATTTTTATCGTATATATATGAATTAATACCCATGGACTGAAAATTCACAAAAACGTGGAAAACGGCAAAATATTGCCTAATTCGATGATATTTTGTTTAAATCACATGAAGGAAAAGGAGATGATAAACGTCAAAATATTGCTAATATTCGATGATTTTTCGTACGAAACAAAATGCAAGAAAACTTGCTTAAAATGCAATATTATGCGAAATTCTGAGATTTGAAGGCCAAATCACATATCGTGATACTACATGAAATAGTATCGAAATATTGGTAAAAATGAATATATTTACGTAATATCAAACTACATGAAAAACGTGAAAAAAGTCACTATATAACCATATTTGAAGGATTTTAACTTCAAATCATAGAGCGAGGTTTCGTATTATTTAGTTCCTAGAAAAGACATATGACAATGTTGTTTCCAATACAAATGATAAAAAACAATGTGTTTTCATTAGAATTAATCTATAATGTTCTTGATTTTCCGTTTATATTAACGAGGGAAGATGTACACGTAAAACCGCTCTAATCCGGCTGAAACGTCGATATATGCAATAAAAACCGAACTTCTCCCCTTTTCAATATCTTACTCAGTATTTTAACGAGAAACAAATAGATGATTGAAAATGAAGTATTTAAGGTTATTATCTAATCAATTATGTGTTTGCATCATTTTTATCGTATATATATGAATTAATACCCATGGACGGAAAATTCACAAAAACGTGGAAAACGGCAAAATATTGCCTAATTCGATGATATTTTGTTTAAATCACATGAAGGAAAAGGAGATGATAAACGTCAAAATATTGCTAAATTCGATGATTTTTCGTACGAAACAAAATGCAAGAAAACTTGCTTAAAATGCAATATTATGCGAAATTCTGAGATTTGAAGGCCAAATCACATATCGTGATACTACATGAAATAGTATCGAAATATTGGTAAAAATGAATATATTTACGTAATATCAAACTACATGAAAAACGTGAAAAAAGTCACTATATAACCATATTTGAGGATTTTAACTTCAAATCATAGAGCGAGGTTTCGTATTATTTAGTTCCAAGAAAAGACATATGACAATGTTGTTTCCAATACAAATGATAAAAAACAATGTGTTTTCATTAGAATTAACTATAATGTTCTTGATTTTCCGTTTATATTAACGATGGAAGATGTACACGTAAAACCGCTCTAATCCGGCTGAAACGTCGATATATGCAATAAAAACCGAACTTCTCCCCTTTTCAATATCTTACTCAGTATTTTAACGAGAAACAAATAGATGATTGAAAATGAAGTATTTAAGGTTATTATCTAATCAATTATGTGTTTGCATCATTTTTATCGTATATATATGAATTAAAACCCATGGACTGAAAATTCACAAAAACGTGGAAAACGGCAAAATATTGTCTAATTCGATGATATTTTGTTTAAATCACATGAAGGAAAAGGAGATGATAAACGTCAAAATATTGCTATATTCGATGATTTTTCGTACGAAACAAAATGCAAGAAAACTTGCTTAAAATGCAATATTATGCGAAATTCTGAGATTTGAAGGCCAAATCACATATCGTGATACTACATGAAATAGTATCGAAATATTGGTAAAAATGAATATATTTACGTAATATCAAACTACATGAAAAACGTGAAAAAAGTCACTATATAACCATATTTGAGGATTTTAACTTCAAATCATAGAGCGAGGTTTCGTATTATTTAGATTCCAAGAAAAGACATATGACAATGTTGTTTCCAATACAAATGATAAAAAACAATGTGTTTTCATTAGAATTAACTATAATGTTCTTGATTTTCCGTTTATATTAACGAGGGAAGATGTACACGTAAAACCGCTCTAATCCGGCTGAAACGTCGATATATGCAATAAAAACCGAACTTCTCCCCTTTTCAATATCTTACTCAGTATTTTAACGAGAAACAAATAGATGATTGAAAATGAAGTATTTAAGGTTATTATCTAATCAATTATGTGTTTGCATCATTTTTATCGTATATATATATGAATTAAAACCCATGGACTGAAAATTCACAAAAACGTGGAAAACGGCAAAATATTGTCTAATTCGATGATATTTTGTTTAAATCACATGAAGGAAAAGGAGATGATAAACGTCAAAATATTGCTATATTCGATGATTTTTCGTACGAAAGAAAAATGCAAGAAAACTTGCTTAAAATGCAATATTATGCGAAATTCTGAGATTTGAAGGCCAAATCACATATCGTGATACTACATGAAATAGTATCGAAATATTGGTAAAAATGAATATATTTACGTAATATCAAACTACATGAAAAACGTGAAAAAAGTCACTATATAACCATATTTGAGGATTTTAACTTCAAATCATAGAGCGAGGTTTCGTATTATTTAGATTCCAAGAAAAGACATATGACAATGTTGTTTCCAATACAAATGATAAAAAACAATGTGTTTTCATTAGAATTAACTATAATGTTCTTGATTTTCCGTTTATATTAACGAGGGAAGATGTACACGTAAAACCGCTCTAATCCGGCTGAAACGTCGATATATGCAATAAAAACCGAACTTCTCCCCTTTTCAATATCTTACTCAGTATTTTAACGAGAAACAAATAGATGATTGAAAATGAAGTATTTAAGGTTATTATCTAATCAATTATGTGTTTGCATCATTTTTATCGTATATATATGAATTAATACCCATGGACTGAAAATTCACAAAAACGTGGAAAACGGCAAAATATTGCCTAATTCGATGATATTTTGTTTAAATCACATGAAGGAAAAGGAGATGATAAACGTCAAAATATTGCTATATTCGATGATTTTTCGTACGAAACAAAATGCAAGAAAACTTGCTTAAAATGCAATATTATGCGAAATTCTGAGATTTGAAGGCCAAATCACATATCGTGATACTACATGAAATAGTATCGAAATATTGGTAAAAATGAATATATTTACGTAATATCAAACTACATGAAAAACGTGAAAAAAGTCACTATATAACCATATTTGAGGATTTTAACTTCAAATCATAGAGCGAGGTTTCGTATTATTTAGTTCCAAGAAAAGACATATGACAATGTTGTTTCCAATACAAATGATAAAAAACAATGTGTTTTCATTAGAATTAACTATAATGTTCTTGATTTTCCGTTTATATTAACGAGGGAAGATGTACACGTAAAACCGCTCTAATCCGGCTGAAACGTCGATATATGCAATAAAAACCGAACTTCTCCCCTTTTCAATATCTTACTCAGTATTTTAACGAGAAACAAATAGATGATTGAAAATGAAGTATTTAAGGTTATTATCTAATCAATTATGTGTTTGCATCATTTTTATCGTATATATATATGAATTAATACCCATGGACTGAAAATTCACAAAAACGTGGAAAACGGCAAAATATTGTCCTAATTCGATGATATTTTGTTTAAATCACATGAAGGAAAAGGAGATGATAAACGTCAAAATATTGCTATATTCGATGATTTTTCGTACGAAACAAAATGCAAGAAAACTTGCTTAAAATGCAATATTATGCGAAATTCTGAGATTTGAAGGCCAAATCACATATCGTGATACTACATGAAATAGTATCGAAATATTGGTAAAAATGAATATATTTACGTAATATCAAACTACATGAAAAACGTGAAAAAAGTCACTATATAACCATATTTGAGGATTTTAACTTCAAATCATAGAGCGAGGTTTCGTATTATTTAGATCCAAGAAAAGACATATGACAATGTTGTTTCCAATACAAATGATAAAAAACAATGTGTTTTCATTAGAATTAACTATAATGTTCTTGATTTTCCGTTTATATTAACGATGGAAGATGTACACGTAAAACCGCTCTAATCCGGCTGAAACGTCGATATATGCAATAAAAACCGAACTTCTCCCCTTTTCAATATCTTACTCAGTATTTTAACGAGAAACAAATAGATGATTGAAAATGAAGTATTTAAGGTTATTATCTAATCAATTATGTGTTTGCATCATTTTTATCGTATATATATATGAATTAATACCCATGGACTGAAAATTCACAAAAACGTGGAAAACGGCAAAATATTGCCTAATTCGATGATATTTTGTTTAAATCACATGAAGGAAAAGGAGATGATAAACGTCAAAATATTGCTAAATTCGATGATTTTTCGTACGAAGCAAAATGCAAGAAAACTTGCTTAAAATGCAATATTATGCGAAATTCTGAGATTTGAAGGCCAAATCACATATCGTGATACTACATGAAATAGTATCGAAATATTGGTAAAAATGAATATATTTACGTAATATCAAACTACATGAAAAACGTGAAAAAAGTCACTATATAACCATATTTGAGGATTTTAACTTCAAATCATAGAGCGAGGTTTCGTATTATTTAGATCCAAGAAAAGACATACGACAATGTTGTTTCCAATACAAATGATAAAAAACAATGTGTTTTCATTAGAATTAACTATAATGTTCTTGATTTTCCGTTTATATTAACGATGGAAGATGTACACGTAAAACCGCTCTAATCCGGCTGAAACGTCGATATATGCAATAAAAACCGAACTTCTCCCCTTTTCAATATCTTACTCAGTATTTTAACGAGAAACAAATAGATGATGATTTTAATGATTTTAACGAGAAGATTTTAACGAGATGATTTTAACGAGAAACAAATAGATTGACTGCCTGGTGCCTGGTGCTGACTGACTGACGGGTGGGTGATGGTGCTGGGTGGACGGGTGGGTGATGGTGGTGGGTGGACGGGTGGGTGTTGGTGCTGGGTGGACGGGTGGGTGATGGTGGTGGGTGGACGGGTGGTGATGGTGCTGGGTGGACGGGTGGGTGTTGGTGCTGGGTGGACGGGTGGGTGTTGGTGCTGGGTGGACGGGTGGGTGTTGGTGCTGGGTGGACGGGTGGGTGATGGTGCTGGGTGGACGGGGGTGGGTGATGGTGCTGGGTGGACGGGTGGTGATGGTGCTGGGTGGACGGGTGGGTGATGGTGCTGGGTGGACGGGTGGTGATGGTGCTGGGTGGACGGGTGGGTGATGGTGCTGGGTGGACGGGTGGTGATGGTGGTGGGTGGACGGGTGGGTGATGGTGCTGGGTGGACGGGTGGGTGTTGGTGCTGGGTGGACGGGGGTGGGTGATGATGTAACTTTAGAATTAACTAAAATGTTCCTGATTTTCCGTTTATATTACCGATGGAAGATGTACACGTAAAACCGTTCTAATCCGGCTGAAACGTCGATATATGCAATGAAAACAGAACTTCTCCCCTTTTAAATATCTTACTCAGTATTTTAACGAGAAACAAATAGATGATTGAAAATGAAGTATTTAAGGTTATTATCTAATCAATTATGTGTTTGCATCATTTTTATCGTATATATATGAATTAATAACCCATGGAACTGAAAATTCACAAAAACGTGGAAAACGGCAAAATATTGCCTAATTCGATGATATTTTGTTTAAATCACATGAAGGAAAAGGAGATGATAACGGTCAAAATATTGCTAAATTCGATGATTTTTCGTACGAAACAAAATGCAAGAAAACTTGCTTAAAATGCAATATTATGCGAAATTCTGAGATTTGAAGGCCAAATCACATATCGTGATACTACATGAAATAGTATCGAAATATTGGTAAAAATGAATATATTTACGTAATATCAAACTACATGAAAAACGTGAAAAAAGTCACTATATAACCATATTTGAGGATTTTAACTTCAAATCATAGAGCGAGGTTTCGTATTATTTAGATCCAAGAAAAGACATATGACAATGTTGTTTCCAATACAAATGATAAAAAACAATGTGTTTTCATTAGAATTAACTATAATGTTCCTGATTTTCCGTTTATATTAACGATGGAAGATGTACACGTAAAACCGCTCTAATCCGGCTGAAACGTCGATATATGCAATAAAAACAGAACTTCTCCCCTTTCAATATCTTACTCAGTATTTTAACGAGGAAACAAATAGATGATTGAAAATGAAGTATTTAAGGTTAATTATCTAATCAATTATGTGTTTGCATCATTTTTATCGTATATTATATGAAATTAATAGCCATGAACTGAAAATTCACAAAAACGTGGAAAAACAGCAAAATATTGCCTAATTCGATGATATTTTGTTTATATCACATAAGGAAAAGGGAGATGATAAACGTCAAAATATTGCTGAATTCGATGATTTTTAGTACGAAACAAAATGCAAGAATACTTGCTTAAAATGCAATATTATGCGAAATTCTGAGAATTTGAAGGCCAAATCACATATCGGGATACTACATGAAATAGTATCGAAATATTGGTAAAAAAGAATATATTTACGTAATATCAAACTACATGAAAAACGTGAAAAAAGTCATTATTATACCAAATTTGAGGATTTTAACTTCGAACCATAAGGCGACGTTTCGTATTTTTTAGCCCCTAGAAAAGACGTATAAAGATGTTGCTTCCAATACAAATGACAAAAATCAATGTGTTTTCATTAAAATTAACTAAAATGTTCCTGATTTTCGGTTTATATTACCGATGGAAGATATACACGTAAAACCGGTCTAATCCGGCTGAAACGTCGATATATGCAATAAAAACAGAACTTCTCCCCTTTTAAATATCTTACTCAGTATTTTAACGAGAAACAAAAATAGATTTCCAATATCTTACTCAGTATTTTGACGAGAAACAAATAGTTGATTGAAAATGAAGTGTTTAAGGTTAATTTCTAATCAATTATGTTTGCATCATTTTTATCGTATATTTAATGAATTAATAACAATAAACTGAAAATTCCCAAAAACGTGGAAAAACGGCCTAATGCGATGATATTTTGTTTAAATAACATAAAGGAAAAGGGGATGATAATGGTCAAAATATTGCTAAATTCGATGATTTTTTAGTACAAAATAAAATGGAAGAAAACTTGCTTAAAAATGCAAAATTTGCGAAATTCTGAGATTTGAAGGCCAAATCACATATCGTGAGAAAACATGAAGTAGTATCGAAATATTGTTGAAAACGAATATATATACGAAAAATCACACTACATGAATAACGTGAAAAAAGTCACTATATGCCAGAAAATGCCAGAAAACATGCTTAAAATGCAATATTATGCGAAAATCTGAGATTTGAAGGCCAAATCACATATCGTGATACTACATGAAATAGTATCGAAATATTGGTAAAAATGAATATATTTACGTAATATCAAACTACATGAAAAACGTGAAAAAAGTCATTATTATACCATATTTGAGGATTTTATCTTCAAATCATAAAGCGAGGTTTCGTATTATTTAGATCCAAGAAAAGACATATGACAATGTTGTTTCAAATACAAATGATAAAAATCAATGTGTTTTCATTAGAATTAACTAAAATGTTCCTGATTTTCCGTTTATATTACCGATGGAAGATGTACACGTAAAACCGTTCTAATCCGGCTGAAACGTCGATATATGCAATAAAAACAGAACTTCTCCCCTTTTAAATATCTTACTCAGTATTTTAACGAGAAACAAATAGATGATTGAAAATGAAGTATTTAAGGTTATTTTCTGATCAATTATGTGTTTGCATAATTTTTATCGTATATTTAATGAATTAATAACAATAAACTGAAAATTCACAAAAACGTGGAAAAACGGCCTAATTCGATGATATTTTGTTTAAATCACATAAAGGAAAAGGGGATGATAATGGTCAAAATATTGCTAAATTCGATGATTTTTTAGTACAAAACAAAATGCAAGAAAACTTGCTTAAAAATGCAAAATTTGCGAAATTCTGAGATTTGAAGGCCAAATCACATATCGTGAGAAAACATGAAGTAGTATCGAAATATTTTTAAAAACGAATATATATACGTAAAATCACACTACATGAATAACGTGAAAAAAGTCACTATATTACCATATTTGAGGATTTTAACTTCAAATCATAGAGCGAGGTTCCGTATTATTTAGATCTAAGAAAAGACATATGACAATGTTGTTTCAAATACAAATGATAAAAATCAATGTGTTTTCATTAGAATTAACTAAAATGTTCCTGATTTTCCGTTTACATTACCGATGGAAGATGTACACGTAAAACCGTTCTAATCCGGCTGAAACGTCGATATATGCCATAAAAACAGAACTTCTCCCCTTTCAAATATCTTACTCAGTATTTTAACGAGAAACAAATAGTTGATTAAAATGAAGTGTTTAACGTTATTTTCTAATCAATTATGTGTTTGCATCATTTTTATCGTATATTTAATGAAATAATAGCAATAAACTGAAAATTCACAAAAACGTGGAAAAACAGCAAAATATTGGCTAATTCGATGATATTTTGTTCATATCACAAAAAGGAAAAGGGAATGATAAACGTCAAAATATTGCTGAATTCGATGATTTATAGTACGGAACAAAATGCCAGAAAACTTGCTTAAAATGCAATATTATGCGAAAATCTGAGATTTGAAGGCCAAATCACATATCGTGATACTACATGAAATAGTATCGAAATATTGGTAAAAATGAATATATTTACGTAATATCAAACTACATGAAAAACGTGAAAAAAGTCATTATTATACCAAATTTAAAGATTTTAACTTCGAATCATAAGGCGACGTTTCGTATTTTTTAGCCCCTAGAAAAGACGTATAAAGATGTTGCTTCCAATACAAATGACAAAAATCAATGTGTTTTCATTAAAATTAGCTAAAATGTTCCTGATTTTCGGTTTATATTACCGATGGAAAATGTACACGTAAAACCGTTCTAATCCGGCTGAAACGTCGATATATGCAATAAAAACAGAACTTCTCCCCTTTTAAATATCTTACTCAGTATTTTAACGAGAAACAAATAGATGATTGAAAATGAAGTATTTAAGGTTATTTTCTGATCAATTATGTGTTTGAATAAATTTTATCTCATATCTAGTGAATTAATAACAACATACTGATAATTCACAAAAACGTGGAAAAACGGCCTAATTCGATGATATTTTGTTTAAATCACATAAAGGAAAAGGGGATGATAATGGTCAAAATATTGCTAAATTCGATGATTTTTTAGTACAAAACAAAATGCAAGAAAACTTGCTTAAAAATGCAAAATTTGCGAAATTCTGAGATTTGAAGGCCAAATCACATATCGTGAGAAAACATGAAGTAGTATCGAAATATTGGTAAAAACGAATATATATCCGTTAAATCACACTACATGAATAACGTGAAAAAAGTCACTATATTACCCTATTTGAGGATTTTAACTTCAAATCATAGAGAGCGAGGTTTCGTATTATTTAGATCCAAGAAAAGACATATGACAATGTTGTTTCAAATACAAATAATAAAAATCAATGTGTTTTCATTAGAATTAACTAAAATGTTCCTGATTTTCCGTTTATATTACCGATGGAAGATGTACACGTAAAACCGCTCTAATCCGGCTGAAACGTCGATATATGCAATAAAAACAGAACTTTCCCCTTTCCAATATCTTACTCAGTATTTTAACGAGGAACAAATAGTTGATTGAAAATGAAGTGTTTAAGGTTAATTTCTAATCAATTATGTGTTTGCATCATTTTTATCGTATATTTAATGAAATAATAGCAATAAACTGAAAATTCACAAAAACGTGGAAAAACAGCAAAATATTGCCTAATTCGATGATATTTTGTTTATATCACATAAAGGAAAAGGGGATGATAAACGTCAAAATATTGCTGAATTCGATGATTTTTAGTACGAAACAAAATGCCAGAATACTTGCTTAAAATGCAATATTATGCGAAAATCTGAGATTTGAAGGCCAAATCACATATTGGGATACTACATGAAATAGTATCGAAATATTGGTAAAAATGAATATATTTACGTAATATCAAACTACATGAAAAACGTGAAAAAAGTCATTATTATACCAATTTTGAGGATTTTAACTTCGAATCATAAGGCGACGTTTCGTATTTTTTAGCCCCTAGAAAAGACGTATAAAGATGTTGCTTCCAATACAAATGACAAAAATTAATGTGTTTTCATTAAAATTAACTAAAATGTTCCTGATTTTCGGTTTATATTACCGATGGAAGATATACACGTAAAACCGGTCTAATCCGGCTGAAACGTCGATATATGCAATAAAAACAGAACTTCTCCCCTTTTAAATATCTTACTCAGTATTTTAACGAGAAACAAAAATAGATTTCCAATATCTTACTCAGTATTTTGACGAGAAACAAATAGTTGATTGAAAATGAAGTGTTTAAGGTTAATTTCTAATCAATTATGTTTGCATCATTTTTAT
The DNA here is from genome assembly GCF_040958095.1 of Procambarus clarkii. NCBI lineage: Eukaryota > Metazoa > Arthropoda > Malacostraca > Decapoda > Cambaridae > Procambarus > Procambarus clarkii. The sequence continues at coordinate 12,949,047 of NC_091227.1, read as the reverse complement.
CGTATATTTAATGAATTAATAACAATAAACTGAAAATTCCCAAAAACGTGGAAAAATGGCCTAATGCGATGATATTTTGTTTAAATAACATAAAGGAAAAGGGGATGATAATGGTCAAAATATTGCTAAATTCGATGATTTTTTAGTACAAAATAAAATGGAAGAAAACTTGCTTAAAAATGCAAAATTTGCGAAATTCTGAGATTTGAAGGCCAAATCACATATCGTGAAAAAACATGAAGTAGTATCGAAATATTGTTGAAAACGAATATATATACGAAAAATCACACTACATGAATAACATGAAAAAAGTCACTATATGCCAGAAAATGCCAGAAAACTTGCTTAAAATGCAATATTATGCGAAAATCTGAGATTTGAAGGCCAAATCACATATCGTGATACTACATGAAATAGTATCGAAATATTGGTAAAAATGAATATATTTACGTAATATCAAACTACATGAAAAACGTGAAAAAAGTCATTATTATACCATATTTGAGGATTTTATCTTCAAATCATAAAGCGAGGTTTCGTATTATATAGATCCAAGAAAAGACATATGACAATGTTGTTTCAAATACAAATGATAAAAATCAATGTGTTTTCATTAGAATTAACTAAAATGTTCCTGATTTTCCGTTTATATTACCGATGGAAGATGTACACGTAAAACCGTTCTAATCCGGCTGAAACGTCGATATATGCAATGAAAACAGAACTTCTCCCCTTTTAAATATCTTACTCAGTATTTTAACGAGAAACAAATAGATGATTGAAAATGAAGTATTTAAGGTTATTTTCTGATCAATTATGTGTTTGCATAATTTTTATCGTATATTTAATGAATTAATAACAATAAACTGAAAATTCACAAAAACGTGGAAAAACGGCCTAATTCGATGATATTTTGTTTAAATCACATAAAGGAAAAGGGGATGATAATGGTCAAAATATTGCTAAATTCGATGATTTTTTAGTACAAAACAAAATGCAAGAAAACTTGCTTAAAAATGCAAAATTTGCGAAATTCTGAGATTTGAAGGCCAAATCACATATCGTGAGAAAACATGAAGTAGTATCGAAATATTGGTAAAAACGAATATATATCCGTAAAATCACACTACATGAATAACGTGAAAAAAGTCACTATATTACCATATTTGAGGATTTTAACTTCAAATCATAGAGAGCGAGGTTTCGTATTATTTAGATCCAAGAAAAGACATATGACAATGTTGTTTCAAATACAAATAATAAAAATCAATGTGTTTTCATTAGAATTAACTAAAATGTTCCTGATTTTCCGTTTATATTACCGATGGAAGATGTACACGTAAAACCGCTCTAATCCGGCTGAAACGTCGATATATGCAATAAAAACAGAACTTTCCCCTTTCCAATATCTTACTCAGTATTTTAACGAGGAACAAATAGTTGATTGAAAATGAAGTGTTTAAGGTTAATTTCTAATCAATTATGTGTTTGCATCATTTTTATCGTATATTTAATGAAATAATAGCAATAAACTGAAAATTCACAAAAACGTGGAAAAACAGCAAAATATTGCCTAATTCGATGATATTTTGTTTATATCACATAAAGGAAAAGGGGATGATAAACGTCAAAATATTGCTGAATTCGATGATTTTTAGTACGAAACAAAATGCCAGAATACTTGCTTAAAATGCAATATTATGAGAAAATCTGAAATTTGAAGGCCAAATCACATATTGGGATACTACATGAAATAGTATCGAAATATTGGTAAAAAAGAATATATTTACGTAATATCAAACTACATGAAAAACGTGAAAAAAGTCATTATTATACCAAATTTGAGGATTTTAACTTCGAACCATAAGGCGACGTTTCGTATTTTTTAGCCCCTAGAAAAGACGTATAAAGATGTTGCTTCCAATACAAATGACAAAAATCAATGTGTTTTCATTAAAATTAACTAAAATGTTCCTGATTTTCGGTTTATATTACCGATGGAAGATATACACGTAAAACCGGTCTAATCCGGCTGAAACGTCGATATATGCAATAAAAACAGAACTTCTCCCCTTTTAAATATCTTACTCAGTATTTTAACGAGAAACAAAAATAGATTTCCAATATCTTACTCAGTATTTTGACGAGAAACAAATAGTTGATTGAAAATGAAGTGTTTAAGGTTAATTTCTAATCAATTATGTTTGCATCATTTTTATCGTATATTTAATGAATTAATAACAATAAACTGAAAATTCCCAAAAACGTGGAAAAACGGCCTAATGCGATGATATTTTGTTTAAATAACATAAAGGAAAAGGGGATGATAATGGTCAAAATATTGCTAAATTCGATGATTTTTTAGTACAAAATAAAATGGAAGAAAACTTGCTTAAAAATGCAAAATTTGCGAAATTCTGAGATTTGAAGGCCAAATCACATATCGTGAGAAAACATGAAGTAGTATCGAAATATTGTTGAAAACGAATATATATACGAAAAATCACACTACATGAATAACGTGAAAAAAGTCACTATATGCCAGAAAATGCCAGAAAACATGCTTAAAATGCAATATTATGCGAAAATCTGAGATTTGAAGGCCAAATCACATATCGTGATACTACATGAAATAGTATCGAAATATTGGTAAAAATGAATATATTTACGTAATATCAAACTACATGAAAAACGTGAAAAAAGTCATTATTATACCATATTTGAGGATTTTATCTTCAAATCATAAAGCGAGGTTTCGTATTATTTAGATCCAAGAAAAGACATATGACAATGTTGTTTCAAATACAAATGATAAAAATCAATGTGTTTTCATTAGAATTAACTAAAATGTTCCTGATTTTCCGTTTATATTACCGATGGAAGATGTACACGTAAAACCGTTCTAATCCGGCTGAAACGTCGATATATGCAATAAAAACAGAACTTCTCCCCTTTTAAATATCTTACTCAGTATTTTAACGAGAAACAAATAGATGATTGAAAATGAAGTATTTAAGGTTATTTTCTGATCAATTATGTGTTTGCATAATTTTTATCGTATATTTAATGAATTAATAACAATAAACTGAAAATTCACAAAAACGTGGAAAAACGGCCTAATTCGATGATATTTTGTTTAAATCACATAAAGGAAAAGGGGATGATAATGGTCAAAATATTGCTAAATTCGATGATTTTTTAGTACAAAACAAAATGCAAGAAAACTTGCTTAAAAATGCAAAATTTGCGAAATTCTGAGATTTGAAGGCCAAATCACATATCGTGAGAAAACATGAAGTAGTATCGAAATATTTTTAAAAACGAATATATATACGTAAAATCACACTACATGAATAACGTGAAAAAAGTCACTATATTACCATATTTGAGGATTTTAACTTCAAATCATAGAGCGAGGTTCCGTATTATTTAGATCTAAGAAAAGACATATGACAATGTTGTTTCAAATACAAATGATAAAAATCAATGTGTTTTCATTAGAATTAACTAAAATGTTCCTGATTTTCCGTTTACATTACCGATGGAAGATGTACACGTAAAACCGTTCTAATCCGGCTGAAACGTCGATATATGCCATAAAAACAGAACTTCTCCCCTTTCAAATATCTTACTCAGTATTTTAACGAGAAACAAATAGTTGATTAAAATGAAGTGTTTAACGTTATTTTCTAATCAATTATGTGTTTGCATCATTTTTATCGTATATTTAATGAAATAATAGCAATAAACTGAAAATTCACAAAAACGTGGAAAAACAGCAAAATATTGGCTAATTCGATGATATTTTGTTCATATCACAAAAAGGAAAAGGGAATGATAAACGTCAAAATATTGCTGAATTCGATGATTTATAGTACGGAACAAAATGCCAGAAAACTTGCTTAAAATGCAATATTATGCGAAAATCTGAGATTTGAAGGCCAAATCACATATCGTGATACTACATGAAATAGTATCGAAATATTGGTAAAAATGAATATATTTACGTAATATCAAACTACATGAAAAACGTGAAAAAAGTCATTATTATACCAAATTTAAAGATTTTAACTTCGAATCATAAGGCGACGTTTCGTATTTTTTAGCCCCTAGAAAAGACGTATAAAGATGTTGCTTCCAATACAAATGACAAAAATCAATGTGTTTTCATTAAAATTAGCTAAAATGTTCCTGATTTTCGGTTTATATTACCGATGGAAAATGTACACGTAAAACCGTTCTAATCCGGCTGAAACGTCGATATATGCAATAAAAACAGAACTTCTCCCCTTTTAAATATCTTACTCAGTATTTTAACGAGAAACAAATAGATGATTGAAAATGAAGTATTTAAGGTTATTTTCTGATCAATTATGTGTTTGAATAAATTTTATCTCATATCTAGTGAATTAATAACAACATACTGATAATTCACAAAAACGTGGAAAAACGGCCTAATTCGATGATATTTTGTTTAAATCACATAAAGGAAAAGGGGATGATAATGGTCAAAATATTGCTAAATTCGATGATTTTTTAGTACAAAACAAAATGCAAGAAAACTTGCTTAAAAATGCAAAATTTGCGAAATTCTGAGATTTGAAGGCCAAATCACATATCGTGAGAAAACATGAAGTAGTATCGAAATATTGGTAAAAACGAATATATATCCGTTAAATCACACTACATGAATAACGTGAAAAAAGTCACTATATTACCCTATTTGAGGATTTTAACTTCAAATCATAGAGAGCGAGGTTTCGTATTATTTAGATCCAAGAAAAGACATATGACAATGTTGTTTCAAATACAAATAATAAAAATCAATGTGTTTTCATTAGAATTAACTAAAATGTTCCTGATTTTCCGTTTATATTACCGATGGAAGATGTACACGTAAAACCGCTCTAATCCGGCTGAAACGTCGATATATGCAATAAAAACAGAACTTTCCCCTTTCCAATATCTTACTCAGTATTTTAACGAGGAACAAATAGTTGATTGAAAATGAAGTGTTTAAGGTTAATTTCTAATCAATTATGTGTTTGCATCATTTTTATCGTATATTTAATGAAATAATAGCAATAAACTGAAAATTCACAAAAACGTGGAAAAACAGCAAAATATTGCCTAATTCGATGATATTTTGTTTATATCACATAAAGGAAAAGGGGATGATAAACGTCAAAATATTGCTGAATTCGATGATTTTTAGTACGAAACAAAATGCCAGAATACTTGCTTAAAATGCAATATTATGCGAAAATCTGAGATTTGAAGGCCAAATCACATATTGGGATACTACATGAAATAGTATCGAAATATTGGTAAAAATGAATATATTTACGTAATATCAAACTACATGAAAAACGTGAAAAAAGTCATTATTATACCAATTTTGAGGATTTTAACTTCGAATCATAAGGCGACGTTTCGTATTTTTTAGCCCCTAGAAAAGACGTATAAAGATGTTGCTTCCAATACAAATGACAAAAATTAATGTGTTTTCATTAAAATTAACTAAAATGTTCCTGATTTTCGGTTTATATTACCGATGGAAGATATACACGTAAAACCGGTCTAATCCGGCTGAAACGTCGATATATGCAATAAAAACAGAACTTCTCCCCTTTTAAATATCTTACTCAGTATTTTAACGAGAAACAAAAATAGATTTCCAATATCTTACTCAGTATTTTGACGAGAAACAAATAGTTGATTGAAAATGAAGTGTTTAAGGTTAATTTCTAATCAATTATGTTTGCATCATTTTTATCGTATATTTAATGAATTAATAACAATAAACTGAAAATTCCCAAAAACGTGGAAAAATGGCCTAATGCGATGATATTTTGTTTAAATAACATAAAGGAAAAGGGGATGATAATGGTCAAAATATTGCTAAATTCGATGATTTTTTAGTACAAAATAAAATGGAAGAAAACTTGCTTAAAAATGCAAAATTTGCGAAATTCTGAGATTTGAAGGCCAAATCACATATCGTGAAAAAACATGAAGTAGTATCGAAATATTGTTGAAAACGAATATATATACGAAAAATCACACTACATGAATAACATGAAAAAAGTCACTATATGCCAGAAAATGCCAGAAAACTTGCTTAAAATGCAATATTATGCGAAAATCTGAGATTTGAAGGCCAAATCACATATCGTGATACTACATGAAATAGTATCGAAATATTGGTAAAAATGAATATATTTACGTAATATCAAACTACATGAAAAACGTGAAAAAAGTCATTATTATACCATATTTGAGGATTTTATCTTCAAATCATAAAGCGAGGTTTCGTATTATATAGATCCAAGAAAAGACATATGACAATGTTGTTTCAAATACAAATGATAAAAATCAATGTGTTTTCATTAGAATTAACTAAAATGTTCCTGATTTTCCGTTTATATTACCGATGGAAGATGTACACGTAAAACCGTTCTAATCCGGCTGAAACGTCGATATATGCAATGAAAACAGAACTTCTCCCCTTTTAAATATCTTACTCAGTATTTTAACGAGAAACAAATAGATGATTGAAAATGAAGTATTTAAGGTTATTTTCTGATCAATTATGTGTTTGCATAATTTTTATCGTATATTTAATGAATTAATAACAATAAACTGAAAATTCACAAAAACGTGGAAAAACGGCCTAATTCGATGATATTTTGTTTAAATCACATAAAGGAAAAGGGGATGATAATGGTCAAAATATTGCTAAATTCGATGATTTTTTAGTACAAAACAAAATGCAAGAAAACTTGCTTAAAAATGCAAAATTTGCGAAATTCTGAGATTTGAAGGCCAAATCACATATCGTGAGAAAACATGAAGTAGTATCGAAATATTGGTAAAAACGAATATATATCCGTAAAATCACACTACATGAATAACGTGAAAAAAGTCACTATATTACCATATTTGAGGATTTTAACTTCAAATCATAGAGAGCGAGGTTTCGTATTATTTAGATCCAAGAAAAGACATATGACAATGTTGTTTCAAATACAAATAATAAAAATCAATGTGTTTTCATTAGAATTAACTAAAATGTTCCTGATTTTCCGTTTATATTACCGATGGAAGATGTACACGTAAAACCGTTCTAATCCGGCTGAAACGTCGATATATGCCATAAAAACAGAACTTCTCCCCTTTCAAATATCTTACTCAGTATTTTAACGAGAAACAAATAGTTGATTAAAATGAAGTGTTTAACGTTATTTTCTAATCAATTATGTGTTTGCATCATTTTTATTGTATATTTAATGAAATAATAGCAATAAACTGAAAATTCACAAAAACGTGGAAAAACAGCAAAATATTGGCTAATTCGATGATATTTTGTTCATATCACAAAAAGGAAAAGGGAATGATAAACGTCAAAATATTGCTGAATTCGATGATTTATAGTACGAAACAAAATGCCAGAAAACTTGTTTAAAATGCAATATTATGCGAAATTCTGAGGTTTGAAGGCCAAATCACATATCGTGATACTACATGAAATAGTATCGAAATATTGGTAAAAATGAATATATTTACGTAATATCAAACTACATGAAAAACGTGAAAAAAGTCATTATTATACCAAATTTGAGGATTTTAACTTCGAATCATAAGGCGACGTTTCGTATTTTTTAGCCCCTAGAAAAGACGTATAAAGATGTTGCTTCCAATACAAATGACAAAAATCAATGTGTTTTCATTAAAATTAGCTAAAATGTTCCTGATTTTCGGTTTATATTACCGATGGAAAATGTACACGTAAAACCGTTCTAATCCGGCTGAAACGTCGATATATGCAATAAAAACAGAACTTCTCCCCTTTTAAATATCTTACTCAGTATTTTAACGAGAAACAAATAGATGATTGAAAATGAAGTATTTAAGGTTATTTTCTGATCAATTATGTGTTTGAATAAATTTTATCTCATATCTAGTGAATTAATAACAACATACTGATAATTCACAAAAACGTGGAAAAACGGCCTAATTCGATGATATTTTGTTTAAATCACATAAAGGAAAAGGGGATGATAATGGTCAAAATATTGCTAAATTCGATGATTTTTTAGTACAAAACAAAATGCAAGAAAACTTGCTTAAAAATGCAAAATTTGCGAAATTCTGAGATTTGAAGGCCAAATCACATATCGTGAGAAAACATGAAGTAGTATCGAAATATTGGTAAAAACGAATATATATCCGTAAAATCACACTACATGAATAACGTGAAAAAAGTCACTATATTACCCTATTTGAGGATTTTAACTTCAAATCATAGAGAGCGAGGTTTCGTATTATTTAGATCCAAGAAAAGACATATGGCAATGTTGTTTCAAATACAAATAATAAAAATCAATGTGTTTTCATTAGAATTAACTAAAATGTTCCTGATTTTCCGTTTATATTACCGATGGAAGATGTACACGTAAAACCGCTCTAATCCGGCTGAAACGTCGATATATGCAATAAAAACAGAACTTTCCCCTTTCCAATATCTTACTCAGTATTTTAACGAGGAACAAATAGTTGATTGAAAATGAAGTGTTTAAGGTTAATTTCTAATCAATTATGTGTTTGCATCATTTTTATCGTATATTTAATGAAATAATAGCAATAAACTGAAAATTCACAAAAACGTGGAAAAACAGCAAAATATTGCCTAATTCGATGATATTTTGTTTATATCACATAAAGGAAAAGGGGATGATAAACGTCAAAATATTGCTGAATTCGATGATTTTTAGTACGAAACAAAATGCCAGAATACTTGCTTAAAATGCAATATTATGCGAAAATCTGAGATTTGAAGGCCAAATCACATATTGGGATACTACATGAAATAGTATCGAAATATTGGTAAAAATGAATATATTTACGTAATATCAAACTACATGAAAAACGTGAAAAAAGACATTATTATACCAAATTTGAGGATTTTAACTTCGAATCATAAGGCGACGTTTCGTATTTTTTAGCCCCTAGAAAAGACGTATAAAGATGTTGCTTCCAATACAAATGACAAAAATCAATGTGTTTTCATTAAAATTAACTAAAATGTTCCTGATTTTCGGTTTATATTACCGATGGAAGATATACACGTAAAACCGGTCTAATCCGGCTGAAACGTCGATATATGCAATAAAAACAGAACTTCTCCCCTTTTAAATATCTTACTCAGTATTTTAACGAGAAACAAAAATAGATTTCCAATATCTTACTCAGTATTTTGACGAGAAACAAATAGTTGATTGAAAATGAAGTGTTTAAGGTTAATTTCTAATCAATTATGTTTGCATCATTTTTATCGTATATTTAATGAATTAATAACAATAAACTGAAAATTCCCAAAAACGTGGAAAAACGGCCTAATGCGATGATATTTTGTTTAAATAACATAAAGGAAAAGGGGATGATAATGGTCAAAATATTGCTAAATTCGATGATTTTTTAGTACAAAATAAAATGGAAGAAAACTTGCTTAAAAATGCAAAATTTGCGAAATTCTGAGATTTGAAGGCCAAATCACATATCGTGAGAAAACATGAAGTAGTATCGAAATATTGTTGAAAACGAATATATATACGAAAAATCACACTACATGAATAACGTGAAAAAAGTCACTATATGCCAGAAAATGCCAGAAAACATGCTTAAAATGCAATATTATGCGAAAATCTGAGATTTGAAGGCCAAATCACATATCGTGATACTACATGAAATAGTATCGAAATATTGGTAAAAATGAATATATTTACGTAATATCAAACTACATGAAAAACGTGAAAAAAGTCATTATTATACCATATTTGAGGATTTTATCTTCAAATCATAAAGCGAGGTTTCGTATTATTTAGATCCAAGAAAAGACATATGACAATGTTGTTTCAAATACAAATGATAAAAATCAATGTGTTTTCATTAGAATTAACTAAAATGTTCCTGATTTTCCGTTTATATTACCGATGGAAGATGTACACGTAAAACCGTTCTAATCCGGCTGAAACGTCGATATATGCAATAAAAACAGAACTTCTCCCCTTTTAAATATCTTACTCAGTATTTTAACGAGAAACAAATAGATGATTGAAAATGAAGTATTTAAGGTTATTTTCTGATCAATTATGTGTTTGCATAATTTTTATCGTATATTTAATGAATTAATAACAATAAACTGAAAATTCACAAAAACGTGGAAAAACGGCCTAATTCGATGATATTTTGTTTAAATCACATAAAGGAAAAGGGGATGATAATGGTCAAAATATTGCTAAATTCGATGATTTTTTAGTACAAAACAAAATGCAAGAAAACTTGCTTAAAAATGCAAAATTTGCGAAATTCTGAGATTTGAAGGCCAAATCACATATCGTGAGAAAACATGAAGTAGTATCGAAATATTTTTAAAAACGAATATATATACGTAAAATCACACTACATGAATAACGTGAAAAAAGTCACTATATTACCATATTTGAGGATTTTAACTTCAAATCATAGAGCGAGGTTCCGTATTATTTAGATCTAAGAAAAGACATATGACAATGTTGTTTCAAATACAAATGATAAAAATCAATGTGTTTTCATTAGAATTAACTAAAATGTTCCTGATTTTCCGTTTACATTACCGATGGAAGATGTACACGTAAAACCGTTCTAATCCGGCTGAAACGTCGATATATGCCATAAAAACAGAACTTCTCCCCTTTCAAATATCTTACTCAGTATTTTAACGAGAAACAAATAGTTGATTAAAATGAAGTGTTTAACGTTATTTTCTAATCAATTATGTGTTTGCATCATTTTTATCGTATATTTAATGAAATAATAGCAATAAACTGAAAATTCACAAAAACGTGGAAAAACAGCAAAATATTGGCTAATTCGATGATATTTTGTTCATATCACAAAAAGGAAAAGGGAATGATCAACGTCAAAATTTTGCTGAATTCGATGATTTATAGTACGAAACAAAATGCCAGAAAACTTGCTTAAAATGCAATATTATGCGAAAATCTGAGATTTGAAGGCCAAATCACATATCGTGATACTACATGAAATAGTATCGAAATATTGGTAAAAATGAATATATTTACGTAATATCAAACTACATGAAAAACGTGAAAAAAGTCATTATTATACCAAATTTGAGGATTTTAACTTCGAATCATAAGGCGACGTTTCGTATTTTTTAGCCCCTAGAAAAGACGTATAAAGATGTTGCTTCCAATACAATTGACAAAAATCAATGTGTTTTCATTAAAATTAACTAAAATGTTCCTGATTTTCGGTTTATATTACCGATGGAAGATGTACACGTAAAACCGTTCTAATCCGGCTGAAACGTCGATATATGCAATAAAAACAGAACTTCTCCCCTTTTAAATATCTTACTCAGTATTTTAACGAGAAACAAATAGATGATTGAAAATGAAGTATTCAAGGTTATTTTCTGATCAATTATGTGTTTGAATAATTTTTATCGTATATCTAGTGAATTAATAACAACATACTGATAATTCACAAAAACGTGGAAAAACGGCCTAATTCGATGATATTTTGTTTAAATCACATAAAGGAAAAGGGGATGATAATGGTCAAAATATTGATAAATTCGATGATTTTTTAGTACAAAACAAAATGCAAGAAAACTTGCTTAAAAATGCAAAATTTGCGAAATTCTGAGATTTGAAGGCCAAATCACATATCGTGAGAAAACATGAAGTAGTATCGAAATATTGGTAAAAACGAATATATATCCGTAAAATCACACTACATGAATAACGTGAAAAAAGTCACTATATTACCATATTTGAGGATTTTAACTTCAAATCATAGAGAGCGAGGTTTCGTATTATTTAGATCCAAGAAAAGACATATGACAATGTTGTTTCAAATACAAATAATAAAAATCAATGTGTTTTCATTAGAATTAACTAAAATGTTCCTGATTTTCCGTTTATATTACCGATGGAAGATATACACGTAAAACCGCTCTAATCCGGCTGAAACGTCGATATATGCAATAAAAACAGAACTTCTCCCCTTTTAAATATCTTACTCAGTATTTTAACGAGAAACAAATAGATGATTGAAAATGAAGTATTTAAGGTTATTTTCTGATGAATTATGTGTTTGCATAATTTTTATCGTATATCTAATGAATTAATAACAATAAACTGAAAATTCACAATAACGTGGAAAACCGCCTAATTCGATGATATTTTGTTTAAATCACATAAAGGAAAAGGGGATGATAATGGTCAATATATTGCTAAATTCGATGATTTTTTGTACAAAACAAAATGCAAGAAAATTTGCTTAAAAATGCAAAATTTACGAAATTCTGAGATTTGAAGGCCAAATCACATATCGTGAGAAAACATGAAGTAGTATTGAAATATTGGTAAAAACGAATATATATACGTAAAATCACACTACATGAATAACGTGAAAAAAGTCACTATTTTACCATATTTGAGGATTTTAACTTCAAATCATAGAGCGAGGTTTCGTATTATATAGATCCAAGAAAAGACATATGCCAATGTTGTTTCAAATACAAATGATAAAAATCAATGTGTTTTCATTCGAATTAACTAAAATGTTCCTGATTTTCCGTTCATATTACCGATGGAAGATGTACACGTAAAACCGCTCTAATCCGGTTGAAACGTCGATATATGCAATAAAACAGAACTTCTTCCTTTTCCAATATCTTACTCAGTATTTTAACGAGAAACAATAAGTTGATTGAAAATGAAGTGTTTAAGGTTAATTTATAATCAATTATGTTTGCATCATTTTTATCGTATATTTAATGAAATTATAGCAATAAACTGAAAATTCACAAAAACGTGGAAAAACAGCAAAATATTGCATAATTCGATGATATTTTGTTTATAACACATAAAGGAAAAGGGGATGATAAACGTCAAAATATTGCTGAATTCGATGATTTTTAGTACGAAACAAAATGCCAGAAACTTGCTTAAAATGCAATATTATGCGAAAATCTGAGATTTGAAGGCCAAATCACATATCGTGATACAACATGAAATAGTATCGAAATATTGGTAAAAATGAATATATTTACGTAATATCAAACTACATGAAAAACGTGAAAAAAGTCATTATTATACCAAATTTGAGGATTTTAACTTCGAATCATTGAGCGACGTTTCGTATTTTTTAGCCCCTAGAAAAGAAGTATAAAGATGTTGCTTCCAATACAAATGATAAAAATCAATGTGTTTTCATTTAAATTAACTAAAATGTTCCTGATTTTCGATTTATATTACCGATGGAAGATGTACACGTAAAACCGTTTTAATCCGGCTGAAACGTCGATATATGCAAAAAAACAGAACTTCTCCCCTTTTAAATATCTTACTCAGTATTTTAACGAGAAACAAATAGATGATTGAAAATGAAGTATTTAAGGTTCTGATCAATTATGTGTTTGCATAATTTTTATCGTATATTTAATGAATTAATAACAATAAACTGAAAATTCACAAAAACGTGGAAAAACGGCCTAATTCGATGATATTTTGTTTAAATCACATAAAGGAAAAGGGGATGATAATGGTCAAAATATTGCTAAATTCGTTGATTTTTTAGTACAAAACAAAATGCAAGAAAACTTGCTTAAAAATGCAAAATTTGCGAAATTCTGAGATTCGAAGGCCAAATCACATATCGTGAGAAAACATGAAGTAGTATCGAAATATTGGTAAAAACGAATATATATACGTAAAATCACACTACATGAATAACATGAAAAAGTCACTATATTACCATATTTGAGGATTTTAACTTCAAATCATAGAGCGAGGTTTCGTATTATATAGATCCATAGAGGTTTCGTATTATATATAGAGTTAAAATACTCAGTATTTTAACGAGAAACAAATAGTTGATTGAAAATGAAGTGTTTAAGGTTAATTTCTAATTAATTATGTTTGAATCATTTTTATCGTATCATTTCGTAATCATTTTTATTGCTGTAATGAAATAACAGCAATAAACTGAAAATTCACAAAAACGTGGAAAAACAACAAAATATTGCCTAATTCGATGATATTTTGTTTATATCACAAAAAGGAAAAGGGGATGATAAACGTCAAAATATTGCTGAATTCGATGATTTTTAGTACGAAACAAAATGCCAGAAAACTTGCTTAAAATGCAATATTATGCGAAATTCTGAGATTTGAAGGCCAAATTACATATCGTGAGAAAAAATGAAGTAGTATCGAAATATTGCTAAAAACGAATATATATACGTAAAATCACACTACATGAATAACGTGAAAAAGTCACTATATTACCATATTTAAGGATTTTAACTTCAAATCATAGAGCGAGGTTTCGTATTATTTAGATCCAAGAAAAGACATATGACAATGTTGTTTCAAATACAAATAACAAAAATCAATGTGTTTTCATTAGAATTAACTAAAATGTTCCTGATTTTCCGTTTATATTACCGATGGAAGATGTACACGTAAAACCGTTCTAATCCGGCTGAAACGTCGATATATGCCATAAAAACAGAACTTCTCCCCTTTCCAATATCTTACTCAGTATTTTAACGAGAAACAAATAGTTGATTGAAAATGAAGTGTTTAAGGTTATTTTCTATTCAATTATGTGTTTGCATCATTTTTATCGTATATTTAATGAAATAATAGCAATAAACTGAAAATTCACAAACACGTGGAAAAACAGCAAAATATTGCCTAATTCGATGATATTTTGTTTTGATATATTATAGTTTTCCTATATCACAAAAAGGAAAAGGGGATGATAAACGTCAAAATATTGCTGAATTCGATGATTTTTAGTACGAAACAAAATGCCAGAAAACTTGCTTAAAATGCAATATTATTCGAAAATCTGAGATTTGAAGGCCAAATCACATATCGTGATACTACATGAAATAGTATCGAAAAATTGGTAAAAATGAAAATATTTACGTAATATCAAACTACATGAAAAACGTGAAAAAAGTCATTATTATACCAAATTTGAGGATTTTAACTTCGAATCATAGAGCGACGTTTCGTATTTTTTAGCCCCTAGAAAAGAAGTATAAAGATGTTGCTTCCAATACAAATGATAAAAATCAATGTGTTTTCATTAAAATTAACTAAAATGTTCCTGATTTTCGGTTTATAAACCGATGGAAGATGTACACGTAAAACCGTTTTAATCCGGCTGAAACGTCGATATATGCAATAAAACAGAACTTCTCCCCTTTTAAATATCTTACTCAGTATTTTAACGAGAAACAAATAGATGATTGAAAATGAAGTATTTAAGGTTATTTTCTGATCAATTATGTGTTTGCATTATTTTTATCGTATATCTAATGAATTAATAACAATAAAATGAAAATTCACAAAAACGTGGAAAAACGGCCTAATTCGATGATATTTTGTTTAAATCACATAAAGGAAAAGGGGATGATAATGGTCAATATATTGCTAAATTCGATGATTTTTTAGTACAAAACAAAATGCAAGAAAACTTGCTTAAAAATGCAAAATTTACGAAATTCTGAGATTTGAAGGCCAAACCACATATCGTGAGAAAACATGTAGTATCGAAATATTGGTAAAAGCGAATATATATACGTAAAATCACACTACATGAATAACATGAAAAAGTCACTATATTACCATATTTGAGGATTTTAACTTCAAATCATAGAACGAGGTTTCGTATTATATAGATCCAACAAAAGACATGACAATGTTGTTTCAAATACAAATGATAAAAATCAATGTGTTTTCATTCGAATTAACTAAAATGTTCCTGATTTTCCGTTTATATTACTGATGGAAGATGTCCACGTAAAACCGCTCTAATCCGGCTGAAAAGTCGATATATGCAATAAAAACAGAACTTCTCCCCTTTCCCATATCTTACTCAGTATTTTAACGAGAAACAAATAGTTGATTGAAAATGAAGTGTTTAAGGTTAATTTCTAATCAATTATGTTTGCATAATTTTTATCGTATATTTATGAAATAATAGCAATAAACTGAAAATTCACAAAAACGTGGAAAAACAGCAAAATATTGCCTTATTCGATGATATTTTGTTTATATCACATAAAGGAAAAGGGGATGATAAACGTCAAAATATTGCTGAATTCGATGATTTTTAGTACGAAACAAAATGCCAGAAAACTTGCTTAAAATGCAATATTATGCGAAAATCTGAGATTTGAAGGCCAAATCACATATCGTGATACTACATGAAATAGTATCGAAATATTTGTACAAATGAATATATTTACGTAATATCAAAATACATGAAAAACGTGAAAAATCATTATTATACCAAATTTGAGGATGTTAACTTCGAATCATAGAGCGACGTTTCGTATTTTTTAGCCCCTAGAAAAGAAGTATAAAGATGTTGCTTCCAATACAATTGATAAAAATCAATGTGTTTTCATTAAAATTAACTAAAATGTTCCTGATTTTCGGTTTATATTACCGATGGAAGATGTACACGTAAAACTGTTCTAATCCGGCTGAAACGTCGATATATGCAATAAAAACAGAACTTCTCCCCTTTTAAATATCATACTCAGTATTTTTACGAGATACAAATAGATGATTGAAAATGAAGCATTCAAGGTTATATTCTGATCAATTATGTGTTTGCATAATTTTTATCGTATATTTAATGAATTAATAACAAAAAACTGAAAATTCACAAAAACGTGGAAAAACGGCCTAATTCGATGATATTTTGTTTAAATCACATAAAGGCAAAGGGGATGATAATGGTCAAAATATTGCTAAATTCGTTGATTTTTTAGTACAAAACAAGATGCAAGAAAACTTGCTTAAAAATGCAAAAATTGCGAAATTCTGAGATTTGAAGGCCAAATCACATATCGTGAGAAAACATGAAGTAGTATCGAAATATTGGTAAAAACGAATATATATACGTAAAATCACACTACATGAATGACGTGAAAAAAGTAACTATATTACCATATTTGAGGATTTTAACTTCAAATCATAGAGCGAGGTTTCGTATTATTTAGATCCAAGAAAAGACATATGACAATGTTGTTTCAAATACAAATGATAAAAATCAATGTGTTTTCATTAGAATTAACTAAAATGTTCCTGATTTTCCGTTTATATTACCGATGGAAGATGTTTACCGATCGAAAAATCATCGAATTTAGCAATATATTGACCATTATCATCCCCTTTTCCTTTATGTGATTTAAACAAAATATCATCGAATTAGGCCGTTATTCCACGTTTTTGTGAATTTTCAGTTTATTGTTATTAATTCATTAGATATACGATAAAAATAATGCAAACACATAATTGATCAGAAAATAACCTTAAATACTTCATTTTCAATCATCTATTTGTTTCTCGTTAAAATACTGAGTAAGATATTTAAAAGGGGAGAAGTTCTGTTTTTATTGCATATATCGACGTTTCAGCCGGATTAAAACGGTATTACGTGTACATCTTCCATCGGTTTATAAACCGAAAATCAGGAACATTTTAGTTAATTTTAATGAAAACACATTGATTTTTATCATTTGTATTGGAAGCAACATCTTTATACTTCTTTTCTAGGGGCTAAAAAATACGAAACGTCGCTCTATGATTCGAAGTTAAAATCCTCAAATTTGGTATAATAATGACTTTTTTCACGTTTTTCATGTAGTTTGATATTATGTAAATATATTCATTTTACCAATATTTCGATACTATTTCATGTAGTATCACGATATGTGATTTGGCCTTCAAATCTCAGATTTTCGCATAATATTGCATTTTAAGCAAGTTTTCTGGCATTTTGTTTCGTACTAAAAATCATCGAATTCAGCAATATTTTGACGTTTATCATCCCCTTTTCCTTTTTGTGATATAGGAAAACTATAATATATCAAAACAAAATATCATCGAATTAGGCAATATTTTGCTGTTTTTTCCACGTTTTTGTGAATTTTCAGTTTATTGCTATTATTTCATTAAATATACGATAAAAATGATGCAAACATAATTGATTACAAATTACCCTTAAACACTTCATTTTCAATCAACTATTTGTTTCTCGTTAAAATACTGAGTAAGATATTGGAAAGGGGAGAAGTTCTGTTTTTATTGCAGATATCGACGTTTCAGCCGGATTAGAGCGGTTTTACGTGTACATCTTCCATCGGTAATATAAACGGAAAATCAGAAACATTTTAGTTAATTCTAATGAAAACACATTGATTTTTATCATTTGTATTTGAAACAACATTGTCATATGTCTTTTCTTGGATCTAAATAATACGAAACCTCGTTCTATGATTTGAAGTTAAAATCCTCAAATAGGTAATATAGTTACTTTTTTCACGTCATTCATGTAGTGTGATTTTACGTATATATATTCGTTTTTACCAATATTTCGATACTACTTCATGTTTTCTCACGATATGTGATTTGGCCTTCAAATCTCAGAATTTCGCAAATTTTGCATCTTTAAGCAAGTTTTCTTGCATTTTGTTTTGTACTAAAAAATCAACGAATTTAGCAATATTTTGACCATTATCATCCCCTTTGCCTTTATGTGATTTAAACAAAATATCATCGAATTAGGCCGTTTTTCCACGTTTTTGTGAATGTTCAGTTAATTGTTATTAATTCATTAAATATACGATAAAAAATTATGCAAACACATAATTGATCAGAATATAACCTTGAATGCTTCATTTTCAATCATCTATTTGTATCTCGTAAAAATAATGAGTATGATATTTAAAAGGGGAGAAGTTCTGTTTTTATTGCATATATCGACGTTTCAGCCGGATTAGAACAGTTTTACGTGTACATCTTCCATCGGTACTATAAACCGAAAATCAAGAACATTTTAGTTAATTTTAATGAAAACACATTGATTTTTATCAATTGTATTGGAAGCAACATCTTTATACTTCTTTTCTAGGGGCTAAAAAATACGAAACGTCGCTCTATGATTCGAAGTTAACATCCTCAAATTTGGTGTAATAATGATTTTTCACGTTTTTCATGTATTTTGATATTACGTAAATATATTCATTTACAAATATTTCGATACTATTTCATGTAGTATCACGATATGTGATTTGGCCTTCAAATCTCAGATTTTCGCATAATATTGCATTTTAAGCAAGTTTTCTGGCATTTTGTTTCGTACTAAAAATCATCGAATTCAGCAATATTTTGACGTTTATCATCCCCTTTTCCTTTATGTGATATAAACAAAATATCATCGAATAAGGCAATATTTTGCTGTTTTTCCACGTTTTTGTGAATTTTCAGTTTATTGCTATTATTTCATAAATATACGATAAAAATTATGCAAACATAATTGATTGGAAATTAACCTTAAACACTTCATTTTCAATCAACTATTTGTTTCTCGTTAAAATACTGAGTAAGATATGGGAAAGGGGAGAAGTTCTGTTTTTATTGCATATATCGACTTTTCAGCCGGATTAGAGCGGTTTTACGTGGACATCTTCCATCAGTAATATAAACGGAAAATCAGGAACATTTTAGTTAATTCGAATGAAAGCACATTGATTTTTATCATTTGTATTTGAAACAACATTGTCATGTCTTTTGTTGGATCTATATAATACGAAACCTCGCTCAATGATTTGAAGTTAAAATCCTCAAATATGGTAATATAGTGACTTTTTCATGTTATTCATGTAGTGTGATTTTACGTATATATATTCGTTTTTACCAATATTTCGATACTACATGTTTTCTCACGATATGTGATTTGGCCTTCAAATCTCAGAATTTCGTAAATTTTGCATTTTTACGCAAGTTTTCTTCCATTTTGTTTTGTACTAAAAAATCATCGAATTTAGCAATATATTGACCATTATCATCCCCTTTTCCTTTATGTGATTTAAACAAAATATCATCGAATTAGGCCGTTTTTCCACGTTTTTGTGAATTTTCAGTTTATTGTTATTAATTCATTAGATATACTATAAAAATAATGCAAACACATAATTGATCAGAAAATAACCTTAAATACTTCATTTTCAATCATCTATTTGTTTCTCGTTAAAATACTGAGTAAGATATTTAAAAGGGGAGAAGTTCTGTTTTATTGCATATATCGACGTTTCAGCCGGATTAAAACGGTTTTACGTGTACATCTTCCATCGGTTTATAAACCGAAAATCAGGAACATTTTAGTTAATTTTAATGAAAACACATTGATTTTTATCATTTGTATTGGAAGCAACATCTTTATACTTCTTTTCTAGGGGCTAAAAAATACGAAACGTCGCTCTATGATTCGAAGTTAAAATCCTCAAATTTGGTATAATAATGACTTTTTTCACGTTTTTCATGTAGTTTGATATTACGTAAATATTTTCATTTTTACCAATATTTCGATACTATTTCATGTAGTATCACGATATGTGATTTGGCCTTCAAATCTCAGATTTTCGCATAATATTGCATTTTAAGCAAGTTTTCTGGCATTTTGTTTCGTACTAAAAATCATCGAATTCAGCAATATTTTGACGTTTATCATCCCCTTTTCCTTTTTGTGATATAGGAAAACTATAATATATCAAAACAAAATATCATCGAATTAGGCAATATTTTGCTGTTTTTCCACGTGTTTGTGAATTTTCAGTTTATTGCTATTATTTCATTAAATATACGATAAAAATGATGCAAACACATAATTGAATAGAAAATAACCTTAAATACTTCATTTTCAATCAACTATTTGTTTCTCGTTAAAATACTGAGTAAGATATTGGAAAGGGGAGAAGTTCTGTTTTTATGGCATATATCGACGTTTCAGCCGGATTAGAACGGTTTTACGTGTACATCTTCCATCGGTAATATAAACGGAAAATCAGGAACATTTTAGTTAATTCTAATGAAAACACATTGATTTTTATCATTTGTATTTGAAACAACATTGTCATATGTCTTTTCTTGGATCTAAATAATACGAAACCTCGCTCTATGATTTGAAGTTAAAATCCTCAAATATGGTAATATAGTTACTTTTTTCACGTCATTCATGTAGTGTGATTTTACGTATATATATTCGTTTTTACCAATATTTCGATACTACTTCATGTTTTCTCACGATATGTGATTTGGCCTTCAAATCTCAGAATTTCGCAATTTTTGCATTTTTAAGCAAGTTTTCTTGCATCTTGTTTTGTACTAAAAAATCAACGAATTTAGCAATATTTTGACCATTATCATCCCCTTTGCCTTTATGTGATTTAAACAAAATATCATCGAATTAGGCCGTTTTTCCACGTTTTTGTGAATTTTCAGTTTTTTGTTATTAATTCATTAAATATACGATAAAAATTATGCAAACACATAATTGATCAGAATATAACCTTGAATGCTTCATTTTCAATCATCTATTTGTATCTCGTAAAAATACTGAGTATGATATTTAAAAGGGGAGAAGTTCTGTTTTTATTGCATATATCGACGTTTCAGCCGGATTAGAACAGTTTTACGTGTACATCTTCCATCGGTAATATAAACCGAAAATCAGGAACATTTTAGTTAATTTTAATGAAAACACATTGATTTTTATCAATTGTATTGGAAGCAACATCTTTATACTTCTTTTCTAGGGGCTAAAAAATACGAAACGTCGCTCTATGATTCGAAGTTAACATCCTCAAATTTGGTATAATAATGATTTTTCACGTTTTTCATGTATTTTGATATTACGTAAATATATTCATTTACAAATATTTCGATACTATTTCATGTAGTATCACGATATGTGATTTGGCCTTCAAATCTCAGATTTTCGCATAATATTGCATTTTAAGCAAGTTTTCTGGCATTTTGTTTCGTACTAAAAATCATCGAATTCAGCAATATTTTGACGTTTATCATCCCCTTTTCCTTTATGTGATATAAACAAAATATCATCGAATAAGGCAATATTTTGCTGTTTTTCCACGTTTTTGTGAATTTTCAGTTTATTGCTATTATTTCATAAATATACGATAAAAATTATGCAAACATAATTGATTGGAAATTAACCTTAAACACTTCATTTTCAATCAACTATTTGTTTCTCGTTAAAATACTGAGTAAGATATGGGAAAGGGGAGAAGTTCTGTTTTTATTGCATATATCGACTTTTCAGCCGGATTAGAGCGGTTTTACGTGGACATCTTCCATCAGTAATATAAACGGAAAATCAGGAACATTTTAGTTAATTCGAATGAAAGCACATTGATTTTTATCATTTGTATTTGAAACAACATTGTCATGTCTTTTGTTGGATCTATATAATACGAAACCTCGCTCAATGATTTGAAGTTAAAATCCTCAAATATGGTAATATAGTGACTTTTTCATGTTATTCATGTAGTGTGATTTTACGTATATATATTCGTTTTTACCAATATTTCGATACTACATGTTTTCTCACGATATGTGATTTGGCCTTCAAATCTCAGAATTTCGTAAATTTTGCATTTTTACGCAAGTTTTCTTCCATTTTGTTTTGTACTAAAAAATCATCGAATTTAGCAATATATTGACCATTATCATCCCCTTTTCCTTTATGTGATTTAAACAAAATATCATCGAATTAGGCCGTTTTTCCACGTTTTTGTGAATTTTCAGTTTATTGTTATTAATTCATTAGATATACTATAAAAATAATGCAAACACATAATTGATCAGAAAATAACCTTAAATACTTCATTTTCAATCATCTATTTGTTTCTCGTTAAAATACTGAGTAAGATATTTAAAAGGGGAGAAGTTCTGTTTTATTGCATATATCGACGTTTCAGCCGGATTAAAACGGTTTTACGTGTACATCTTCCATCGGTTTATAAACCGAAAATCAGGAACATTTTAGTTAATTTTAATGAAAACACATTGATTTTTATCATTTGTATTGGAAGCAACATCTTTATACTTCTTTTCTAGGGGCTAAAAAATACGAAACGTCGCTCTATGATTCGAAGTTAAAATCCTCAAATTTGGTATAATAATGACTTTTTTCACGTTTTTCATGTAGTTTGATATTACGTAAATATTTTCATTTTTACCAATATTTCGATACTATTTCATGTAGTATCACGATATGTGATTTGGCCTTCAAATCTCAGATTTTCGCATAATATTGCATTTTAAGCAAGTTTTCTGGCATTTTGTTTCGTACTAAAAATCATCGAATTCAGCAATATTTTGACGTTTATCATCCCCTTTTCCTTTTTGTGATATAGGAAAACTATAATATATCAAAACAAAATATCATCGAATTAGGCAATATTTTGCTGTTTTTCCACGTGTTTGTGAATTTTCAGTTTATTGCTATTATTTCATTAAATATACGATAAAAATGATGCAAACACATAATTGAATAGAAAATAACCTTAAATACTTCATTTTCAATCAACTATTTGTTTCTCGTTAAAATACTGAGTAAGATATTGGAAAGGGGAGAAGTTCTGTTTTTATGGCATATATCGACGTTTCAGCCGGATTAGAACGGTTTTACGTGTACATCTTCCATCGGTAATATAAACGGAAAATCAGGAACATTTTAGTTAATTCTAATGAAAACACATTGATTTTTATCATTTGTATTTGAAACAACATTGTCATATGTCTTTTCTTGGATCTAAATAATACGAAACCTCGCTCTATGATTTGAAGTTAAAATCCTCAAATATGGTAATATAGTTACTTTTTTCACGTCATTCATGTAGTGTGATTTTACGTATATATATTCGTTTTTACCAATATTTCGATACTACTTCATGTTTTCTCACGATATGTGATTTGGCCTTCAAATCTCAGAATTTCGCAATTTTTGCATTTTTAAGCAAGTTTTCTTGCATCTTGTTTTGTACTAAAAAATCAACGAATTTAGCAATATTTTGACCATTATCATCCCCTTTGCCTTTATGTGATTTAAACAAAATATCATCGAATTAGGCCGTTTTTCCACGTTTTTGTGAATTTTCAGTTTTTTGTTATTAATTCATTAAATATACGATAAAAATTATGCAAACACATAATTGATCAGAATATAACCTTGAATGCTTCATTTTCAATCATCTATTTGTATCTCGTAAAAATACTGAGTATGATATTTAAAAGGGGAGAAGTTCTGTTTTTATTGCATATATCGACGTTTCAGCCGGATTAGAACAGTTTTACGTGTACATCTTCCATCGGTAATATAAACCGAAAATCAGGAACATTTTAGTTAATTTTAATGAAAACACATTGATTTTTATCAATTGTATTGGAAGCAACATCTTTATACTTCTTTTCTAGGGGCTAAAAAATACGAAACGTCGCTCTATGATTCGAAGTTAACATCCTCAAATTTGGTATAATAATGATTTTTCACGTTTTTCATGTATTTTGATATTACCTAAATATATTCATTTGTACAAATATTTCGATACTATTTCATGTAGTATCACGATATGTGATTTGGCCTTCAAATCTCAGATTTTCGCATAATATTGCATTTTAAGCAAGTTTTCTGGCATTTTGTTTCGTACTAAAAATCATCGAATTCAGCAATATTTTGACGTTTATCATCCCCTTTTCCTTTATGTGATATAAACAAAATATCATCGAATAAGGCAATATTTTGCTGTTTTTCCACGTTTTTGTGAATTTTCAGTTTATTGCTATTATTTCATAAATATACGATAAAAATTATGCAAACATAATTGATTAGAAATTAACCTTAAACACTTCATTTTCAATCAACTATTTGTTTCTCGTTAAAATACTGAGTAAGATATGGGAAAGGGGAGAAGTTCTGTTTTTATTGCATATATCGACTTTTCAGCCGGATTAGAGCGGTTTTACGTGGACATCTTCCATCAGTAATATAAACGGAAAATCAGGAACATTTTAGTTAATTCGAATGAAAACACATTGATTTTTATCATTTGTATTTGAAACAACATTGTCATGTCTTTTGTTGGATCTATATAATACGAAACCTCGTTCTATGATTTGAAGTTAAAATCCTCAAATATGGTAATATAGTGACTTTTTCATGTTATTCATGTAGTGTGATTTTACGTATATATATTCGCTTTTACCAATATTTCGATACTACATGTTTTCTCACGATATGTGGTTTGGCCTTCAAATCTCAGAATTTCGTAAATTTTGCATTTTTAAGCAAGTTTTCTTGCATTTTGTTTTGTACTAAAAAATCATCGAATTTAGCAATATATTGACCATTATCATCCCCTTTTCCTTTATGTGATTTAAACAAAATATCATCGAATTAGGCCGTTTTTCCACGTTTTTGTGAATTTTCATTTTATTGTTATTAATTCATTAGATATACGATAAAAATAATGCAAACACATAATTGATCAGAAAATAACCTTAAATACTTCATTTTCAATCATCTATTTGTTTCTCGTTAAAATACTGAGTAAGATATTTAAAAGGGGAGAAGTTCTGTTTTATTGCATATATCGACGTTTCAGCCGGATTAAAACGGTTTTACGTGTACATCTTCCATCGGTTTATAAACCGAAAATCAGGAACATTTTAGTTAATTTTAATGAAAACACATTGATTTTTATCATTTGTATTGGAAGCAACATCTTTATACTTCTTTTCTAGGGGCTAAAAAATACGAAACGTCGCTCTATGATTCGAAGTTAAAATCCTCAAATTTGGTATAATAATGACTTTTTTCACGTTTTTCATGTAGTTTGATATTACGTAAATATTTTCATTTTTACCAATTTTTCGATACTATTTCATGTAGTATCACGATATGTGATTTGGCCTTCAAATCTCAGATTTTCGAATAATATTGCATTTTAAGCAAGTTTTCTGGCATTTTGTTTCGTACTAAAAATCATCGAATTCAGCAATATTTTGACGTTTATCATCCCCTTTTCCTTTTTGTGATATAGGAAAACTATAATATATCAAAACAAAATATCATCGAATTAGGCAATATTTTGCTGTTTTTCCACGTGTTTGTGAATTTTCAGTTTATTGCTATTATTTCATTAAATATACGATAAAAATGATGCAAACACATAATTGAATAGAAAATAACCTTAAACACTTCATTTTCAATCAACTATTTGTTTCTCGTTAAAATACTGAGTAAGATATTGGAAAGGGGAGAAGTTCTGTTTTTATGGCATATATCGACGTTTCAGCCGGATTAGAACGGTTTTACGTGTACATCTTCCATCGGTAATATAAACGGAAAATCAGGAACATTTTAGTTAATTCTAATGAAAACACATTGATTTTTGTTATTTGTATTTGAAACAACATTGTCATATGTCTTTTCTTGGATCTAAATAATACGAAACCTCGCTCTATGATTTGAAGTTAAAATCCTTAAATATGGTAATATAGTGACTTTTTCACGTTATTCATGTAGTGTGATTTTACGTATATATATTCGTTTTTAGCAATATTTCGATACTACTTCATTTTTTCTCACGATATGTAATTTGGCCTTCAAATCTCAGAATTTCGCATAATATTGCATTTTAAGCAAGTTTTCTGGCATTTTGTTTCGTACTAAAAATCATCGAATTCAGCAATATTTTGACGTTTATCATCCCCTTTTCCTTTTTGTGATATAAACAAAATATCATCGAATTAGGCAATATTTTGTTGTTTTTCCACGTTTTTGTGAATTTTCAGTTTATTGCTGTTATTTCATTACAGCAATAAAAATGATTACGAAATGATACGATAAAAATGATTCAAACATAATTAATTAGAAATTAACCTTAAACACTTCATTTTCAATCAACTATTTGTTTCTCGTTAAAATACTGAGTATTTTAACTCTATATATAATACGAAACCTCTATGGATCTATATAATACGAAACCTCGCTCTTTGATTTGAAGTTAAAATCCTCAAATATGGTAATATAGTGACTTTTTCATGTTATTCATGTAGTGTGATTTTACGTATATATATTCGTTTTTACCAATATTTCGATACTACTTCATGTTTTCTCACGATATGTGATTTGGCCTTCGAATCTCAGAATTTCGCAAATTTTGCATTTTTAAGCAAGTTTTCTTGCATTTTGTTTTGTACTAAAAAATCAACGAATTTAGCAATATTTTGACCATTATCATCCCCTTTTCCTTTATGTGATTTAAACAAAATATCATCGAATTAGGCCGTTTTTCCACGTTTTTGTGAATTTTCAGTTTATTGTTATTAATTCATTAAATATACGATAAAAATTATGCAAACACATAATTGATCAGAACCTTAAATACTTCATTTTCAATCATCTATTTGTTTCTCGTTAAAATACTGAGTAAGATATTTAAAAGGGGAGAAGTTCTGTTTTTTTGCATATATCGACGTTTCAGCCGGATTAAAACGGTTTTACGTGTACATCTTCCATCGGTAATATAAATCGAAAATCAGGAACATTTTAGTTAATTTAAATGAAAACACATTGATTTTTATCATTTGTATTGGAAGCAACATCTTTATACTTCTTTTCTAGGGGCTAAAAAATACGAAACGTCGCTCAATGATTCGAAGTTAAAATCCTCAAATTTGGTATAATAATGACTTTTTTCACGTTTTTCATGTAGTTTGATATTACGTAAATATATTCATTTTTACCAATATTTCGATACTATTTCATGTTGTATCACGATATGTGATTTGGCCTTCAAATCTCAGATTTTCGCATAATATTGCATTTTAAGCAAGTTTCTGGCATTTTGTTTCGTACTAAAAATCATCGAATTCAGCAATATTTTGACGTTTATCATCCCCTTTTCCTTTATGTGTTATAAACAAAATATCATCGAATTATGCAATATTTTGCTGTTTTTCCACGTTTTTGTGAATTTTCAGTTTATTGCTATAATTTCATTAAATATACGATAAAAATGATGCAAACATAATTGATTATAAATTAACCTTAAACACTTCATTTTCAATCAACTTATTGTTTCTCGTTAAAATACTGAGTAAGATATTAGAAAAGGAAGAAGTTCTGTTTTATTGCATATATCGACGTTTCAACCGGATTAGAGCGGTTTTACGTGTACATCTTCCATCGGTAATATGAACGGAAAATCAGGAACATTTTAGTTAATTCGAATGAAAACACATTGATTTTTATCATTTGTATTTGAAACAACATTGGCATATGTCTTTTCTTGGATCTATATAATACGAAACCTCGCTCTATGATTTGAAGTTAAAATCCTCAAATATGGTAAAATAGTGACTTTTTTCACGTTATTCATGTAGTGTGATTTTACGTATATATATTCGTTTTTACCAATATTTCAATACTACTTCATGTTTTCTCACGATATGTGATTTGGCCTTCAAATCTCAGAATTTCGTAAATTTTGCATTTTTAAGCAAATTTTCTTGCATTTTGTTTTGTACAAAAAATCATCGAATTTAGCAATATATTGACCATTATCATCCCCTTTTCCTTTATGTGATTTAAACAAAATATCATCGAATTAGGCGGTTTTCCACGTTATTGTGAATTTTCAGTTTATTGTTATTAATTCATTAGATATACGATAAAAATTATGCAAACACATAATTCATCAGAAAATAACCTTAAATACTTCATTTTCAATCATCTATTTGTTTCTCGTTAAAATACTGAGTAAGATATTTAAAAGGGGAGAAGTTCTGTTTTTATTGCATATATCGACGTTTCAGCCGGATTAGAGCGGTTTTACGTGTATATCTTCCATCGGTAATATAAACGGAAAATCAGGAACATTTTAGTTAATTCTAATGAAAACACATTGATTTTTATTATTTGTATTTGAAACAACATTGTCATATGTCTTTTCTTGGATCTAAATAATACGAAACCTCGCTCTCTATGATTTGAAGTTAAAATCCTCAAATATGGTAATATAGTGACTTTTTTCACGTTATTCATGTAGTGTGATTTTACGGATATATATTCGTTTTTACCAATATTTCGATACTACTTCATGTTTTCTCACGATATGTGATTTGGCCTTCAAATCTCAGAATTTCGCAAATTTTGCATTTTTAAGCAAGTTTTCTTGCATTTTGTTTTGTACTAAAAAATCATCGAATTTATCAATATTTTGACCATTATCATCCCCTTTTCCTTTATGTGATTTAAACAAAATATCATCGAATTAGGCCGTTTTTCCACGTTTTTGTGAATTATCAGTATGTTGTTATTAATTCACTAGATATACGATAAAAATTATTCAAACACATAATTGATCAGAAAATAACCTTGAATACTTCATTTTCAATCATCTATTTGTTTCTCGTTAAAATACTGAGTAAGATATTTAAAAGGGGAGAAGTTCTGTTTTTATTGCATATATCGACGTTTCAGCCGGATTAGAACGGTTTTACGTGTACATCTTCCATCGGTAATATAAACCGAAAATCAGGAACATTTTAGTTAATTTTAATGAAAACACATTGATTTTTGTCAATTGTATTGGAAGCAACATCTTTATACGTCTTTTCTAGGGGCTAAAAAATACGAAACGTCGCCTTATGATTCGAAGTTAAAATCCTCAAATTTGGTATAATAATGACTTTTTTCACGTTTTTCATGTAGTTTGATATTACGTAAATATATTCATTTTTACCAATATTTCGATACTATTTCATGTAGTATCACGATATGTGATTTGGCCTTCAAATCTCAGATTTTCGCATAATATTGCATTTTAAGCAAGTTTTCTGGCATTTTGTTTCGTACTATAAATCATCGAATTCAGCAAAATTTTGACGTTGATCATTCCCTTTTCCTTTTTGTGATATGAACAAAATATCATCGAATTAGCCAATATTTTGCTGTTTTTCCACGTTTTTGTGAATTTTCAGTTTATTGCTATTATTTCATTAAATATACGATAAAAATGATGCAAACACATAATTGATTAGAAAATAACGTTAAACACTTCATTTTAATCAACTATTTGTTTCTCGTTAAAATACTGAGTAAGATATTTGAAAGGGGAGAAGTTCTGTTTTTATGGCATATATCGACGTTTCAGCCGGATTAGAACGGTTTTACGTGTACATCTTCCATCGGTAATGTAAACGGAAAATCAGGAACATTTTAGTTAATTCTAATGAAAACACATTGATTTTTATCATTTGTATTTGAAACAACATTGTCATATGTCTTTTCTTAGATCTAAATAATACGGAACCTCGCTCTATGATTTGAAGTTAAAATCCTCAAATATGGTAATATAGTGACTTTTTTCACGTTATTCATGTAGTGTGATTTTACGTATATATATTCGTTTTTAAAAATATTTCGATACTACTTCATGTTTTCTCACGATATGTGATTTGGCCTTCAAATCTCAGAATTTCGCAAATTTTGCATTTTTAAGCAAGTTTTCTTGCATTTTGTTTTGTACTAAAAAATCATCGAATTTAGCAATATTTTGACCATTATCATCCCCTTTTCCTTTATGTGATTTAAACAAAATATCATCGAATTAGGCCGTTTTTCCACGTTTTTGTGAATTTTCAGTTTATTGTTATTAATTCATTAAATATACGATAAAAATTATGCAAACACATAATTGATCAGAAAATAACCTTAAATACTTCATTTTCAATCATCTATTTGTTTCTCGTTAAAATACTGAGTAAGATATTTAAAAGGGGAGAAGTTCTGTTTTTATTGCATATATCGACGTTTCAGCCGGATTAGAACGGTTTTACGTGTACATCTTCCATCGGTAATATAAACGGAAAATCAGGAACATTTTAGTTAATTCTAATGAAAACACATTGATTTTTATCATTTGTATTTGAAACAACATTGTCATATGTCTTTTCTTGGATTTAAATAATACGAAACCTCGCTTTATGATTTGAAGATAAAATCCTCAAATATGGTATAATAATGACTTTTTTCACGTTTTTCATGTAGTTTGATATTACGTAAATATATTCATTTTTACCAATATTTCGATACTATTTCATGTAGTATCACGATATGTGATTTGGCCTTCAAATCTCAGATTTTCGCATAATATTGCATTTTAAGCATGTTTTCTGGCATTTTCTGGCATATAGTGACTTTTTTCACGTTATTCATGTAGTGTGATTTTTCGTATATATATTCGTTTTCAACAATATTTCGATACTACTTCATGTTTTCTCACGATATGTGATTTGGCCTTCAAATCTCAGAATTTCGCAAATTTTGCATTTTTAAGCAAGTTTTCTTCCATTTTATTTTGTACTAAAAAATCATCGAATTTAGCAATATTTTGACCATTATCATCCCCTTTTCCTTTATGTTATTTAAACAAAATATCATCGCATTAGGCCGTTTTTCCACGTTTTTGGGAATTTTCAGTTTATTGTTATTAATTCATTAAATATACGATAAAAATGATGCAAACATAATTGATTAGAAATTAACCTTAAACACTTCATTTTCAATCAACTATTTGTTTCTCGTCAAAATACTGAGTAAGATATTGGAAATCTATTTTTGTTTCTCGTTAAAATACTGAGTAAGATATTTAAAAGGGGAGAAGTTCTGTTTTTATTGCATATATCGACGTTTCAGCCGGATTAGACCGGTTTTACGTGTATATCTTCCATCGGTAATATAAACCGAAAATCAGGAACATTTTAGTTAATTTTAATGAAAACACATTGATTTTTGTCATTTGTATTGGAAGCAACATCTTTATACGTCTTTTCTAGGGGCTAAAAAATACGAAACGTCGCCTTATGATTCGAAGTTAAAATCCTCAAATTTGGTATAATAATGTCTTTTTTCACGTTTTTCATGTAGTTTGATATTACGTAAATATATTCATTTTTACCAATATTTCGATACTATTTCATGTAGTATCCCAATATGTGATTTGGCCTTCAAATCTCAGATTTTCGCATAATATTGCATTTTAAGCAAGTATTCTGGCATTTTGTTTCGTACTAAAAATCATCGAATTCAGCAATATTTTGACGTTTATCATCCCCTTTTCCTTTATGTGATATAAACAAAATATCATCGAATTAGGCAATATTTTGCTGTTTTTCCACGTTTTTGTGAATTTTCAGTTTATTGCTATTATTTCATTAAATATACGATAAAAATGATGCAAACACATAATTGATTAGAAATTAACCTTAAACACTTCATTTTCAATCAACTATTTGTTCCTCGTTAAAATACTGAGTAAGATATTGGAAAGGGGAAAGTTCTGTTTTTATTGCATATATCGACGTTTCAGCCGGATTAGAGCGGTTTTACGTGTACATCTTCCATCGGTAATATAAACGGAAAATCAGGAACATTTTAGTTAATTCTAATGAAAACACATTGATTTTTATTATTTGTATTTGAAACAACATTGTCATATGTCTTTTCTTGGATCTAAATAATACGAAACCTCGCTCTCTATGATTTGAAGTTAAAATCCTCAAATATGGTAATATAGTGACTTTTTTCACGTTATTCATGTAGTGTGATTTTACGGATATATATTCGTTTTTACCAATATTTCGATACTACTTCATGTTTTCTCACGATATGTGATTTGGCCTTCAAATCTCAGAATTTCGCAAATTTTGCATTTTTAAGCAAGTTTTCTTGCATTTTGTTTTGTACTAAAAAATCATCGAATTTAGCAATATTTTGACCATTATCATCCCCTTTTCCTTTATGTGATTTAAACAAAATATCATCGAATTAGGCCGTTTTTCCACGTTTTTGTGAATTATCAGTATGTTGTTATTAATTCACTAGATATGAGATAAAATTTATTCAAACACATAATTGATCAGAAAATAACCTTAAATACTTCATTTTCAATCATCTATTTGTTTCTCGTTAAAATACTGAGTAAGATATTTAAAAGGGGAGAAGTTCTGTTTTTATTGCATATATCGACGTTTCAGCCGGATTAGAACGGTTTTACGTGTACATTTTCCATCGGTAATATAAACCGAAAATCAGGAACATTTTAGCTAATTTTAATGAAAACACATTGATTTTTGTCATTTGTATTGGAAGCAACATCTTTATACGTCTTTTCTAGGGGCTAAAAAATACGAAACGTCGCCTTATGATTCGAAGTTAAAATCCTCAAATTTGGTATAATAATGACTTTTTTCACGTTTTTCATGTAGTTTGATATTACGTAAATATATTCATTTTTACCAATATTTCGATACTATTTCATGTAGTATCACGATATGTGATTTGGCCTTCAAACCTCAGATTTTCGCATAATATTGCATTTTAAACAAGTTTTCTGGCATTTTGTTTCGTACTATAAATCATCGAATTCAGCAATATTTTGACGTTTATCATTCCCTTTTCCTTTTTGTGATATGAACAAAATATCATCGAATTAGCCAATATTTTGCTGTTTTTCCACGTTTTTGTGAATTTTCAGTTTATTGCTATTATTTCATTAAATATACAATAAAAATGATGCAAACACATAATTGATTAGAAAATAACGTTAAACACTTCATTTTAATCAACTATTTGTTTCTCGTTAAAATACTGAGTAAGATATTTGAAAGGGGAGAAGTTCTGTTTTTATGGCATATATCGACGTTTCAGCCGGATTAGAACGGTTTTACGTGTACATCTTCCATCGGTAATATAAACGGAAAATCAGGAACATTTTAGTTAATTCTAATGAAAACACATTGATTTTTATTATTTGTATTTGAAACAACATTGTCATATGTCTTTTCTTGGATCTAAATAATACGAAACCTCGCTCTCTATGATTTGAAGTTAAAATCCTCAAATATGGTAATATAGTGACTTTTTTCACGTTATTCATGTAGTGTGATTTTACGGATATATATTCGTTTTTACCAATATTTCGATACTACTTCATGTTTTCTCACGATATGTGATTTGGCCTTCAAATCTCAGAATTTCGCAAATTTTGCATTTTTAAGCAAGTTTTCTTGCATTTTGTTTTGTACTAAAAAATCATCGAATTTAGCAATATTTTGACCATTATCATCCCCTTTTCCTTTATGTGATTTAAACAAAATATCATCGAATTAGGCCGTTTTTCCACGTTTTTGTGAATTTTCAGTTTATTGTTATTAATTCATTAAATATACGATAAAAATTATGCAAACACATAATTGATCAGAAAATAACCTTAAATACTTCATTTTCAATCATCTATTTGTTTCTCGTTAAAATACTGAGTAAGATATTTAAAAGGGGAGAAGTTCTGTTTTCATTGCATATATCGACGTTTCAGCCGGATAAGAACGGTTTTACGTGTACATCTTCCATCGGTAATATAAACGGAAAATCAGGAACATTTTAGTTAATTCTAATGAAAACACATTGATTTTTATCATTTGTATTTGAAACAACATTGTCATATGTCTTTTCTTGGATCTATATAATACGAAACCTCGCTTTATGATTTGAAGATAAAATCCTCAAATATGGTATAATAATGACTTTTTTCACGTTTTTCATGTAGTTTGATATTACGTAAATATATTCATTTTTACCAATATTTCGATACTATTTCATGTAGTATCACGATATGTGATTTGGCCTTCAAATCTCAGATTTTCGCATAATATTGCATTTTAAGCAAGTTTTCTGGCATTTTCTGGCATATAGTGACTTTTTTCATGTTATTCATGTAGTGTGATTTTTCGTATATATATTCGTTTTCAACAATATTTCGATACTACTTCATGTTTTTTCACGATATGTGATTTGGCCTTCAAATCTCAGAATTTCGCAAATTTTGCATTTTTAAGCAAGTTTTCTTCCATTTTATTTTGTACTAAAAAATCATCGAATTTAGCAATATTTTGACCATTATCATCCCCTTTTCCTTTATGTTATTTAAACAAAATATCATCGCATTAGGCCATTTTTCCACGTTTTTGGGAATTTTCAGTTTATTGTTATTAATTCATTAAATATACGATAAAAATGATGCAAACATAATTGATTAGAAATTAACCTTAAACACTTCATTTTCAATCAACTATTTGTTTCTCGTCAAAATACTGAGTAAGATATTGGAAATCTATTTTTGTTTCTCGTTAAAATACTGAGTAAGATATTTAAAAGGGGAGAAGTTCTGTTTTTATTGCATATATCGACGTTTCAGCCGGATTAGACCGGTTTTACGTGTATATCTTCCATCGGTAATATAAACCGAAAATCAGGAACATTTTAGTTAATTTTAATGAAAACACATTAATTTTTGTCATTTGTATTGGAAGCAACATCTTTATACGTCTTTTCTAGGGGCTAAAAAATACGAAACGTCGCCTTATGATTCGAAGTTAAAATCCTCAAAATTGGTATAATAATGACTTTTTTCACGTTTTTCATGTAGTTTGATATTACGTAAATATATTCATTTTTACCAATATTTCGATACTATTTCATGTAGTATCCCAATATGTGATTTGGCCTTCAAATCTCAGATTTTCGCATAATATTGCATTTTAAGCAAGTATTCTGGCATTTTGTTTCGTACTAAAAATCATCGAATTCAGCAATATTTTGACGTTTATCATCCCCTTTTCCTTTATGTGATATAAACAAAATATCATCGAATTAGGCAATATTTTGCTGTTTTTCCACGTTTTTGTGAATTTTCAGTTTATTGCTATTATTTCATTAAATATACGATAAAAATGATGCAAACACATAATTGATTAGAAATTAACCTTAAACACTTCATTTTCAATCAACTATTTGTTCCTCGTTAAAATACTGAGTAAGATATTGGAAAGGGGAAAGTTCTGTTTTTATTGCATATATCGACGTTTCAGCCGGATTAGAGCGGTTTTACGTGTACATCTTCCATCGGTAATATAAACGGAAAATCAGGAACATTTTAGTTAATTCTAATGAAAACACATTGATTTTTATTATTTGTATTTGAAACAACATTGTCATATGTCTTTTCTTGGATCTAAATAATACGAAACCTCGCTCTCTATGATTTGAAGTTAAAATCCTCAAATAGGGTAATATAGTGACTTTTTTCACGTTATTCATGTAGTGTGATTTTACGGATATATATTCGTTTTTACCAATATTTCGATACTACTTCATGTTTTCTCACGATATGTGATTTGGCCTTCAAATCTCAGAATTTCGCAAATTTTGCATTTTTAAGCAAGTTTTCTTGCATTTTGTTTTGTACTAAAAAATCATCGAATTTAGCAATATTTTGACCATTATCATCCCCTTTTCCTTTATGTGATTTAAACAAAATATCATCGAATTAGGCCGTTTTTCCACGTTTTTGTGAATTATCAGTATGTTGTTATTAATTCACTAGATATGAGATAAAATTTATTCAAACACATAATTGATCAGAAAATAACCTTAAATACTTCATTTTCAATCATCTATTTGTTTCTCGTTAAAATACTGAGTAAGATATTTAAAAGGGGAGAAGTTCTGTTTTTATTGCATATATCGACGTTTCAGCCGGATTAGAACGGTTTTACGTGTACATTTTCCATCGGTAATATAAACCGAAAATCAGGAACATTTTAGCTAATTTTAATGAAAACACATTGATTTTTGTCATTTGTATTGGAAGCAACATCTTTATACGTCTTTTCTAGGGGCTAAAAAATACGAAACGTCGCCTTATGATTCGAAGTTAAAATCTTTAAATTTGGTATAATAATGACTTTTTTCACGTTTTTCATGTAGTTTGATATTACGTAAATATATTCATTTTTACCAATATTTCGATACTATTTCATGTAGTATCACGATATGTGATTTGGCCTTCAAATCTCAGATTTTCGCATAATATTGCATTTTAAGCAAGTTTTCTGGCATTTTGTTCCGTACTATAAATCATCGAATTCAGCAATATTTTGACGTTTATCATTCCCTTTTCCTTTTTGTGATATGAACAAAATATCATCGAATTAGCCAATATTTTGCTGTTTTTCCACGTTTTTGTGAATTTTCAGTTTATTGCTATTATTTCATTAAATATACGATAAAAATGATGCAAACACATAATTGATTAGAAAATAACGTTAAACACTTCATTTTAATCAACTATTTGTTTCTCGTTAAAATACTGAGTAAGATATTTGAAAGGGGAGAAGTTCTGTTTTTATGGCATATATCGACGTTTCAGCCGGATTAGAACGGTTTTACGTGTACATCTTCCATCGGTAATGTAAACGGAAAATCAGGAACATTTTAGTTAATTCTAATGAAAACACATTGATTTTTATCATTTGTATTTGAAACAACATTGTCATATGTCTTTTCTTAGATCTAAATAATACGGAACCTCGCTCTATGATTTGAAGTTAAAATCCTCAAATATGGTAATATAGTGACTTTTTTCACGTTATTCATGTAGTGTGATTTTACGTATATATATTCGTTTTTAAAAATATTTCGATACTACTTCATGTTTTCTCACGATATGTGATTTGGCCTTCAAATCTCAGAATTTCGCAAATTTTGCATTTTTAAGCAAGTTTTCTTGCATTTTGTTTTGTACTAAAAAATCATCGAATTTAGCAATATTTTGACCATTATCATCCCCTTTTCCTTTATGTGATTTAAACAAAATATCATCGAATTAGGCCGTTTTTCCACGTTTTTGTGAATTTTCAGTTTATTGTTATTAATTCATTAAATATACGATAAAAATTATGCAAACACATAATTGATCAGAAAATAACCTTAAATACTTCATTTTCAATCATCTATTTGTTTCTCGTTAAAATACTGAGTAAGATATTTAAAAGGGGAGAAGTTCTGTTTTTATTGCATATATCGACGTTTCAGCCGGATTAGAACGGTTTTACGTGTACATCTTCCATCGGTAATATAAACGGAAAATCAGGAACATTTTAGTTAATTCTAATGAAAACACATTGATTTTTATCATTTGTATTTGAAACAACATTGTCATATGTCTTTTCTTGGATCTAAATAATACGAAACCTCGCTTTATGATTTGAAGATAAAATCCTCAAATATGGTATAATAATGACTTTTTTCACGTTTTTCATGTAGTTTGATATTACGTAAATATATTCATTTTTACCAATATTTCGATACTATTTCATGTAGTATCACGATATGTGATTTGGCCTTCAAATCTCAGATTTTCGCATAATATTGCATTTTAAGCATGTTTTCTGGCATTTTCTGGCATATAGTGACTTTTTTCACGTTATTCATGTAGTGTGATTTTTCGTATATATATTCGTTTTCAACAATATTTCGATACTACTTCATGTTTTCTCACGATATGTGATTTGGCCTTCAAATCTCAGAATTTCGCAAATTTTGCATTTTTAAGCAAGTTTTCTTCCATTTTATTTTGTACTAAAAAATCATCGAATTTAGCAATATTTTGACCATTATCATCCCCTTTTCCTTTATGTTATTTAAACAAAATATCATCGCATTAGGCCGTTTTTCCACGTTTTTGGGAATTTTCAGTTTATTGTTATTAATTCATTAAATATACGATAAAAATGATGCAAACATAATTGATTAGAAATTAACCTTAAACACTTCATTTTCAATCAACTATTTGTTTCTCGTCAAAATACTGAGTAAGATATTGGAAATCTATTTTTGTTTCTCGTTAAAATACTGAGTAAGATATTTAAAAGGGGAGAAGTTCTGTTTTTATTGCATATATCGACGTTTCAGCCGGATTAGACCGGTTTTACGTGTATATCTTCCATCGGTAATATAAACCGAAAATCAGGAACATTTTAGTTAATTTTAATGAAAACACATTGATTTTTGTCATTTGTATTGGAAGCAACATCTTTATACGTCTTTTCTAGGGGCTAAAAAATACGAAACGTCGCCTTATGGTTCGAAGTTAAAATCCTCAAATTTGGTATAATAATGACTTTTTTCACGTTTTTCATGTAGTTTGATATTACGTAAATATATTCTTTTTTACCAATATTTCGATACTATTTCATGTAGTATCCCAATATGTGATTTGGCCTTCAAATTTCAGATTTTCGCATAATATTGCATTTTAAGCAAGTATTCTGGCATTTTGTTTCGTACTAAAAATCATCGAATTCAGCAATATTTTGACGTTTATCATCCCCTTTTCCTTTATGTGATATAAACAAAATATCATCGAATTAGGCAATATTTTGCTGTTTTTCCACGTTTTTGTGAATTTTCAGTTTATTGCTATTATTTCATTAAATATACGATAAAAATGATGCAAACACATAATTGATTAGAAATTAACCTTAAACACTTCATTTTCAATCAACTATTTGTTCCTCGTTAAAATACTGAGTAAGATATTGGAAAGGGGAAAGTTCTGTTTTTATTGCATATATCGACGTTTCAGCCGGATTAGAGCGGTTTTACGTGTACATCTTCCATCGGTAATATAAACGGAAAATCAGGAACATTTTAGTTAATTCTAATGAAAACACATTGATTTTTATTATTTGTATTTGAAACAACATTGTCATATGTCTTTTCTTGGATCTAAATAATACGAAACCTCGCTCTCTATGATTTGAAGTTAAAATCCTCAAATATGGTAATATAGTGACTTTTTTCACGTTATTCATGTAGTGTGATTTTACGGATATATATTCGTTTTTACCAATATTTCGATACTACTTCATGTTTTCTAACGATATGTGATTTGGCCTTCAAATCTCAGAATTTCGCAAATTTTGCATTTTTAAGCAAGTTTTCTTGCATTTTGTTTTGTACTAAAAAATCATCGAATTTAGCAATATTTTGACCATTATCATCCCCTTTTCCTTTATGTGATTTAAACAAAATATCATCGAATTAGGCCGTTTTTCCACGTTTTTGTGAATTTTCAGTTTATTGTTATTAATTCATTAAATATACGATAAAAATTATGCAAACACATAATTGATCAGAAAATAACCTTAAATACTTCATTTTCAATCATCTATTTGTTTCTCGTTAAAATACTGAGTAAGATATTTAAAAGGGGAGAAGTTCTGTTTTCATTGCATATATCGACGTTTCAGCCGGATTAGAACGGTTTTACGTGTACATCTTCCATCGGTAATATAAACGGAAAATCAGGAACATTTTAGTTAATTCTAATGAAAACACATTGATTTTTATCATTTGTATTTGAAACAACATTGTCATATGTCTTTTCTTGGATCTATATAATACGAAACCTCGCTTTATGATTTGAAGATAAAATCCTCAAATATGGTATAATAATGACTTTTTTCACGTTTTTCATGTAGTTTGATATTACGTAAATATATTCATTTTTACCAATATTTCGATACTATTTCATGTAGTATCACGATATGTGATTTGGCCTTCAAATCTCAGATTTTCGCATAATATTGCATTTTAAGCAAGTTTTCTGGCATTTTCTGGCATATAGTGACTTTTTTCATGTTATTCATGTAGTGTGATTTTTCGTATATATATTCGTTTTCAACAATATTTCGATACTACTTCATGTTTTCTCACGATATGTGATTTGGCCTTCAAATCTCAGAATTTCGCAAATTTTGCATTTTTAAGCAAGTTTTCTTCCATTTTATTTTGTACTAAAAAATCATCGAATTTAGCAATATTTTGACCATTATCATCCCCTTTTCCTTTATGTTATTTAAACAAAATATCATCGCATTAGGCCATTTTTCCACGTTTTTGGGAATTTTCAGTTTATTGTTATTAATTCATTAAATATACGATAAAAATGATGCAAACATAATTGATTAGAAATTAACCTTAAACACTTCATTTTCAATCAACTATTTGTTTCTCGTCAAAATACTGAGTAAGATATTGGAAATCTATTTTTGTTTCTCGTTAAAATACTGAGTAAGATATTTAAAAGGGGAGAAGTTCTGTTTTTATTGCATATATCGACGTTTCAGCCGGATTAGACCGGTTTTACGTGTATATCTTCCATCGGTAATATAAACCGAAAATCAGGAACATTTTAGTTAATTTTAATGAAAACACATTAATTTTTGTCATTTGTATTGGAAGCAACATATTTATACGTCTTTTCTAGGGGCTAAAAAATACGAAACGTCGCCTTATGATTCGAAGTTAAAATCCTCAAAATTGGTATAATAATGACTTTTTTCACGTTTTTCATGTAGTTTGATATTACGTAAATATATTCATTTTTACCAATATTTCGATACTATTTCATGTAGTATCCCAATATGTGATTTGGCCTTCAAATCTCAGATTTTCGCATAATATTGCATTTTAAGCAAGTATTCTGGCATTTTGTTTCGTACTAAAAATCATCGAATTCAGCAATATTTTGACGTTTATCATCCCCTTTTCCTTTATGTGATATAAACAAAATATCATCGAATTAGGCAATATTTTGCTGTTTTTCCACGTTTTTGTGAATTTTCAGTTTATTGCTATTATT
This sequence comes from Procambarus clarkii, assembly GCF_040958095.1. NCBI lineage: Eukaryota > Metazoa > Arthropoda > Malacostraca > Decapoda > Cambaridae > Procambarus > Procambarus clarkii. The sequence continues at coordinate 12,907,532 of NC_091227.1, read as the reverse complement.
TCATTAAATATACGATAAAAATGATGCAAACACATAATTGATTAGAAATTAACCTTAAACACTTCATTTTCAATCAACTATTTGTTCCTCGTTAAAATACTGAGTAAGATATTGGAAAGGGGAAAGTTCTGTTTTTATTGCATATATCGACGTTTCAGCCGGATTAGAGCGGTTTTACGTGTACATCTTCCATCGGTAATATAAACGGAAAATCAGGAACATTTTAGTTAATTCTAATGAAAACACATTGATTTTTATTATTTGTATTTGAAACAACATTGTCATATGTCTTTTCTTGGATCTAAATAATACGAAACCTCGCTCTCTATGATTTGAAGTTAAAATCCTCAAATATGGTAATATAGTGACTTTTTTCACGTTATTCATGTAGTGTGATTTTACGGATATATATTCGTTTTTACCAATATTTCGATACTACTTCATGTTTTCTCACGATATGTGATTTGGCCTTCAAATCTCAGAATTTCGCAAATTTTGCATTTTTAAGCAAGTTTTCTTGCATTTTGTTTTGTACTAAAAAATCATCGAATTTAGCAATATTTTGACCATTATCATCCCCTTTTCCTTTATGTGATTTAAACAAAATATCATCGAATTAGGCCGTTTTTCCACGTTTTTGTGAATTTTCAGTTTATTGTTATTAATTCATTAAATATACGATAAAAATTATGCAAACACATAATTGATCAGAAAATAACCTTAAATACTTCATTTTCAATCATCTATTTGTTTCTCGTTAAAATACTGAGTAAGATATTTAAAAGGGGAGAAGTTCTGTTTTCATTGCATATATCGACGTTTCAGCCGGATTAGAACGGTTTTACGTGTACATCTTCCATCGGTAATATAAACGGAAAATCAGGAACATTTTAGTTAATTCTAATGAAAACACATTGATTTTTATTATTTGTATTTGAAACAACATTGTCATATGTCTTTTCTTGGATCTAAATAATACGAAACCTCGCTCTCTATGATTTGAAGTTAAAATCCTCAAATATGGTAATATAGTGACTTTTTTCACGTTATTCATGTAGTGTGATTTTACGGATATATATTCGTTTTTACCAATATTTCGATACTACTTCATGTTTTCTCACGATATGTGATTTGGCCTTCAAATCTCAGAATTTCGCAAATTTTGCATTTTTAAGCAAGTTTTCTTGCATTTTGTTTTGTACTAAAAAATCATCGAATTTAGCAATATTTTGACCATTATCATCCCCTTTTCCTTTATGTGATTTAAACAAAATATCATCGAATTAGGCCGTTTTTCCACGTTTTTGTGAATTTTCAGTTTATTGTTATTAATTCATTAAATATACGATAAAAATTATGCAAACACATAATTGATCAGAAAATAACCTTAAATACTTCATTTTCAATCATCTATTTGTTTCTCGTTAAAATACTGAGTAAGATATTTAAAAGGGGAGAAGTTCTGTTTTCATTGCATATATCGACGTTTCAGCCGGATTAGAACGGTTTTACGTGTACATCTTCCATCGGTAATATAAACGGAAAATCAGGAACATTTTAGTTAATTCTAAAGTTACATCATCACCCACCCCCGTCCACCCAGCACCAACACCCACCCGTCCACCCAGCACCATCACCCACCCGTCCACCCACCACCATCACCACCCGTCCACCCAGCACCATCACCCACCCGTCCACCCAGCACCATCACCACCCGTCCACCCAGCACCATCACCCACCCGTCCACCCAGCACCATCACCACCCGTCCACCCAGCACCATCACCCACCCCCGTCCACCCAGCACCATCACCCACCCGTCCACCCAGCACCAACACCCACCCGTCCACCCAGCACCAACACCCACCCGTCCACCCAGCACCAACACCCACCCGTCCACCCAGCACCATCACCACCCGTCCACCCACCACCATCACCCACCCGTCCACCCAGCACCAACACCCACCCGTCCACCCACCACCATCACCCACCCGTCCACCCAGCACCATCACCCACCCGTCCACCCAGCACCAACACCCACCCGTCCACCCAGCACCAACACCCACCCGTCCACCCAGCACCATCACCCACCCGTCCACCCAGCACCAACACACACCCGTCCACCCAGCACCATCACCACCCGTCCACCCAGCACCATCACCCACCCCCGTCCACCCAGCACCATCACCACCCGTCCACCCAGCACCAACACCCACCCGTCCACCCAGCACCATCACCACCCGTCCACCCAGCACCATCACCCACCCGTCCACCCAGCACCAACACCCACCCGTCCACCCAGCACCATCACCCACCCATCCACCCAGCACCATCACCACCCGTCCACCCACCACCAACACCCACCCGTCCACCCAGCACCATCACCACCCGTCCACCCAGCACCATCACCCACCCGTCTACCCAGCACCATCACCCACCCGTCCACCCAGCACCAACACCCACCCGTCCACCCAGCACCATCACCACCCGTCCACCCAGCACCATCACTCACCCGTCCACCCAGCACCAACACCCACCCGTCCACCCAGCACCAACACCCACCCGTCCACCCAGCACCATCACCACCCGTCCACCCAGCACCATCACCCACCCGTCTACCCAGCACCATCACCCACCCGTCCACCCAGCACCAACACCCACCCGTCCACCCAGCACCATCACCACCCGTCCACCCAGCACCATCACCACCCGTCCACCCAGCACCAACACCCACCCGTCCACCCAGCACCATCACCCACCCGTCCACCCAGCACCATCACCCACCCTCCACCCAGCACCATCACCCACCCGTCCACCCAGCACCATCACCACCCGTCCACCCAGCACCATCACCACCCGTCCACCCAGCACCATCACCCACCCGTCCACCCAGCACCATCACCCACCCGTCTACCCACCACCATCATCCACCCGTCCACCCAGCACCATCACCCACCCGTCCACCCAGCACCATCACTCACCCGTCCACCCAGCACCATCACCACCCGTCCACCCAGCACCAACACCACCCGTCCACCCAGCACCATCACCTCCCGTCCACCCAGCACCATCACCACCCGTCCACCCAGCACCAACACCCACCCGTCCACCCAGCACCATCACCCACCCGTCCACCCAGCACCATCACTCACCCGTCCACCCAGCACCAACACCCACCCGTCCACCCAGCACCAACACCCACCCGTCCACCCAGCACCATCACCCACCCGTCCACCCAGCACCATCACCCACCCGTCCACCCAGCACCATCACCTCCCGTCCACCCAGCACCAACACCCACCCGTCCACCCAGCACCATCACCACCCGTCCACCCAGCACCAACACCACCCGTCCACCCAGCACCAACACCCACCCGTCCACCCAGCACCATCACCCACCCGTCCACCCAGCACCATCACCACCCGTCCACCCAGCACCATCACCCACCCGTCCACCCATCACCATCACCACCCGTCCACCCAGCACCAACACCACCCGTCCACCCAGCACCAACACCCACCCGTCCACCCAGCACCATCACCCACCCGTCCACCCAGCACCATCACCACCCGTCCACCCAGCACCATCACCACCCGTCCACCCAGCACCATCACCCACCCGTCCACCCAGCACCATCACCACCCGTCCACCCAGCACCAACACCACCCGTCCACCCAGCACCATCACCACCCGTCCACCCAGCACCATCACCACCCGTCCACCCAGCACCATCACCACCCGTCCACCCAGCACCAACACCCACTCGTCCACCCAGCACCATCACCCACCCGTCCACCCAGCACCATCACTCACCCGTCCACCCAGCACCAAAACCCACCCGTCCACCCAGCACCATCACCACCCGTCCACCCAGCACCATCACCACCCGTCCACCCAGCACCATCACCACCCGTCCACCCAGCACCAACACCCACCCGTCCACCCAGCACCAACACCCACCCGTCCACCCAGCACCAACACCCACCCCGTCCACCCAGCACAAACACCCACCCGTCCACCCAGCACCATCACCCACCCGTCCACCCAGCATCATCACCACCCGTCCACCCAGCACCATCACCACCCGTCCACCCAGCACCAACACCCACCCGTCCACCCAGCACCATCACCACCCGTCCACCCAGCACCATCACCACCCGTCCACCCAGCACCAACACCCACCCGTCCACCCAGCACCATCACCACCCGTCCACCCAGCACCCTCACCACCCGTCCACCCAGCACCAACACCACCCGTCCACCCAGCACCATCACCACCCGTCCACCCAGCACCATCACCACCCGTCCACCAAGCACCATCACCACCCGTCCACCCAGCACCATCACCCACCCGTCCACCCAGCACCATCTCCACCCAGCACCAACACCACCCGTCCACCCAGCACCATCACCCACCCGTCCACCCAGCACCATCACCACCCGTCCACCCAGCACCATCACCACCCGTCCACCCAGCACCACCCGTCCACCCAGCACCATCACCACCCGTCCACCCAGCACCATCACCCACCCGTCCACCCAGCACCATCACCACCCGTCCACCCAGCACCATCACCCACCCGTCCAGCCAGCACCATCACCACCCGTCCACCCAGCACCATCACCCACCCGTCCACCCAGCACCATCACCCACCCGTCCACCCAGCACCATCACCCACCCGTCCACCCAGCACCAACACCCACCCGTCCACCCAGCACCATCACCACCCGTCCACCCAGCACCAACACCCACCCGTCCACCCAGCACCATCACCCACCCGTCCACCCAGCACCATCACCACCCGTCCAACCAGCACCATCACCCACCCGTCCACCCAGCACCATCACCACCCGTCCACCCAGCACCATCACCCACCCGTCCACCCAGCACCATCACCCACCCGTCCACCCAGCACCATCACCCACCCGTCCACCCAGCACCATCACCCACCCGTCCACCCAGCACCATCAAAGACATAAAAATAATCTCATTCACTTCATTACTTTCTTTTTGAGTGAACTTTTATATATTTACCACATGTGTATTTTAGTAATATTATATTATTATTATATTATATTTTTGTATCATTAGATGATCAGGTTATGTTTTTATGTTTAATATTTGATAATATTGTTTGCAATGTCATTTGTCTGTATGATAAGAAGAGCTTCACCCTAGACAAGGGATAACTTCACCGAGGGAATAAATAACAGAATTTGCAGTGTAATTATTGTTGTCGTTCAGAACACAACGAGAGGCAGGTGTCGCTACGAGCCCTGAGGAACCGCCAGGACCTGTTCCAAGAAGAAGGCATTCTCAACCTGATCCTGGACGCCATCGACAAGATCACCATCATCACCCAGCAGGGCTACCTGGTGGCTCTCGCCGGGGAGGAGGCCGGCCTCGACTGGGATATTATATCAGGTGTGGCCAGCATGATGGCTCTTGCTCTTACGACGGCTGCTTTCTCACTTAAAGACAAGTAACATGTATTTTAAAGTCATTTTGATCCTTACAAATTGTGTGTTATCTTACAAATGACTAGTGTCTCTATAGTCAGGTTACTTATGGCACAGCCTGGTCTGTGACCGTCATGATGAGTTTCAACCAGTAATTTGACCCATGACAACAGACATCTTATGTGTCCTTGCTTATATGCTCCTGTTATTATCTTCCTCAACGCTACAAGGAGCAGCTAGTGCCTGTTTAGCTGCCATAAGTGCCAACTTAAGTCTACTTAGCTCATACATACATACATTACAAGTTTTCCATATCTCTCGTTCATTGAAGAGACTTCAGCGAAGTAAAAATAAGTAATATATGAAAAAAAGATGGTTATTTACATTGTCACACCTTCATTTACTATATTTTTCACAATGCAATATATACAGCATTATACAGCATTCATTAACAGCACCAATCTACAGCTATATAAGGCCAGGTGTATAGTGATCCTCGTGAACCATACAAATGCATTTAACCTTCCAATCTTCTTCTCTCTAGCCTTTCCATTACCATATCTTGTATGTTATCCCACACTCTTTCCGCTCTCTCGTGCACTCACTTCTCCCTCACACATTTACTCACTGCTTCCTCACGCACTCATTCCCTGTCCACCCAACTTGTTCCCAGATTTTAACTTCATGTCAAACCATCATATTACTTGAAAATACTTTCTTCCCCCGTCTGCAATAATCCATTCCTGCAACATGACTAACCCATCTCGGTAATATTCGGGCCCATTTTTGATTATTTATACGTCTCCACACTTAATTTCTTACTCCATTCTCCTAAGTTCTCATTCAAGACCTGTTTCGTAGATTATGAGTTGTTTCTACCCTAGATTATGAGTTGTTTCTACCCTAGATTATGAGTTGTTTCTACCCTAGATTATGAGTTGTTTCTACCCTAGATTATGAGTTGTTTCTACCCTAGATTATGAGTTGTTTCTACCCTAGATTATGAGTTGTTTCTACCCTAGATTATGAGTTGTTTCTACCCTAGATTATGAGTTGTTTCTACCCTAGATTATGAGTTGTTTCTACCCTAGATTATGAGTTGTTTCTACCCTAGATTATGAGTTGTTTCTACCCTAGATTATGAGTTGTTTCTACCCTAGATTATGAGTTGTTTCTACCCTAGATTATGAGTTGTTTCTACCCTAGATTATGAGTTGTTTCTACCCTAGATTATGAGTTGTTTCTACCCTAGATTATGAGTTGTTTCTACCCTAGATTATGAGTTGTTTCTACCCTAGATTATGAGTTGTTTCTACCCTAGATTATGAGTTGTTTCTACCCTAGATTATGAGTTGTTTCTACCCTAGATTATGAGTTGTTTCTACCCTAGATTATGAGTTGTTTCTACCCTAGATTATGAGTTGTTTATACCGTAGATTATGAGTTGTTTCTACTGTAAAGCTTGAATTTACGTATTCATAACCAGTTCAGGATATAGCAACCCGTTCTCGCAAATTTAATAAGTCAATATTGACTTATTAAATATGTGCATAGGTGACATACTTAACATAATAGATACCCTTAAAAAGATTCATAGAAAACACCGACCTTACCTAACCTACTTAGTATGTTAAGATAAGCATCTTATTGGTTCGTAATTACAATTATTACCTAACCTATAATAGGTATAGGTTAAGTAATAATTGTAATTACGAAGCAATAAGATGCTTATCTTAAGATACTAACAAGGTTAGGTAAGGTTGGTGTTTTCTATGAATCTTTTTAAGGGTATCTATTATGTTTAGTATATCACCTATGCACGTAGTTAATAAGTCAATATTGACTTTACGAATTTGCGAGAACGGGTTGGATATAGACATGGTGTGGCCCTAAGCTATTTAAAGCTTGGAGGCTCCTTGTTAAAAATCTGCAGAAGAGGGTTTCACAAAGTGCTAAATATATATACAAAATCTTTGCTTTTGTGAGGCCCTACCCTGTTGCTTGGTAGACTAATGTATAAATATGGCACCGATGGTACCACACAATGTTTCACAAACACTACTACTTTATGTACACCTCGGGCTGCATCCATTCAACGTTTAGTTCTCCTAACCAAGGCCTTCACTGCCTCTCACTCTTCTTCGCTAGCTGACTCTGCTCTCGTCCTTAATTACACACATTCGTCTTTTATCACTCATATATCCCGGGTATTAAGACGGTGACCACTAACAGCATTTCACTGTTGATGTCACACATTATTTTGTGTCACATTAAGAATTTCCTTGTCTCTCCACCTCCATAACTTGAATCCCTATTTTATTTGAACAGTCTGTTAACACAATACAATTTTAAAGTAATTTACAAATCTTCCTTTTACTTTCTTCTAAAATCTATCCCATCTGTTCACATAAAATTTGTCATGCTCTAATTACTGGTATTAAGTCTTTACACGATGTTTACACTCGTGTCTGGCATTGTGACCTTGACCTCCCTCGTGACTACACCCATGTGTGTACGGAACAACCAGGGCAGATATCACACAACTCTCATGTACACCTACCTTAATATTAGTCAGTCATTCATTCATTCATAACACCAATAATTCTTACACATGCTCTGCTTCCTACATAGGAACATTCCACAGCACTTTGGTAGCATTCTGCCAACTCTCTACACACCAATTACTCTCCAAACTCCTTCTCTGGTAACTTTATCATATGCTTTCTCCATGTCCAAAAATGCAATGTACACCTTACAGCGTGTCTAACATTCCCTCTCTCTGAAGGGTGTCTTGATGCCGACGTGTGATCCACCCCCCTTCTTCCACCACCACAATATCCACTTTGTTCATCACTGATCAATTTGTCACTAATTTCTATTACACTTGCGGCCAGTGTCCTTACATACACGTTGCCCACTTAACTCAGCAAATTAACGCCTCTCTCTCATTCTCTCAGTCGCTGTATTCTGCTATATTTGCACAGTTAAAAAATCAGTGCAAAAAAATAGTTCCCTGGCATATTGCTTTTATTTTTTGCCTTCTGCCGAATTTCCCACATGCACTCTATTGCTTTCTTTACAGAACATTTAGTAATTCCTCCATATACATCATCAGCACCTGCAACTTTGTCACATTTCAGTTTATCATAAATATATTCACCTCTTACATTGATACATCAGAAAGCATAATATCTTTCTTCTCCCACCGTCAGATCCAATTATGTTCCTATTGGCTCCTCTTTCATAGCCTCCACCCGTTAGACATTCACAACATTCTCTCCGCCACTTTAAATCTTCTCTGAACCATTTCACATTCTCTAATGTTCATCATTAACATTCATTCTCAGTTACCCTCCTTTCCAAGTCTTCCTCTTATTTCTTTTAGTTAGTCTGAAAGAGCTTTCAGTACTTTTATGGTGTTATTTCATTGTTTATCCCAATCTCCTCATTTATTTCTTGTTCTTGAGTATCTGAACTTTTCTAATAATATTTGCTCCCAATATACTTAAATTGTCTTCCCTTTCTCATTCACTTTGTATCCACAACGTCTATTGGATTTTCTTGTCATCAAGTGCCTATATCACCACCTCATCCTACCAAGGAATCCTTCTTATTCATTAACAATATTTGGAACTCCACACACTTCCTTGTCATTCTTAACCAATCATTTCTATTACTCCCTCTGACAGTGGCACTCACTTGTTCATAGTCTCTTTCTCCATGACCTCTCAACCCTTTCTTTCTTCCTCCTCATCTACACTTGTTTTTTCTCTCAATTTATCAACTAATATTTATTTACCTTTTGGATCTTAGTGAGGTAAGACTAGCCACTTACCTCACAAGGTAAGTAATGGTAAGTTACCATTCATCACTTAATGTGGTCTTGTGCTGTCTGGAAGTGTGTCTTCGACACACTTCCTGACAGTCTTCTCACTGGCCCTGTGTCACACACATCACTGCTCCCGTGTCACACACATCACTGCTCCCGTGTCACACACATCACTGCTCCCGTGTCACACACATCACTGCTCCCGTGTCACACACATCACTGCTCCCGTGTCACACACATCACTGTCCCCCGTGTCACACACATCACTGTCCCCCGTGTCACACACATCACTGTCCCCCGTGTCACACACAACACTGCTCCCGTGTCACACACATCACTGTACCCCGTGTCACACACATCACTGCTCCCGTGTCACACACATCACTGCTCCCGTGTCACACACATCACTGCTCCCATGTCCCACACATCACTGTCCCCCGTGTCACACACATCACTGCTCCCGTGTCACACACATCACTGTCCCCCGTGTCACACACATCACTGCTCCCACGTCACACACATCACTGTCCCCCGTGTCACACACATCACTGTCCCCCGTGTCACACACATCACTGCTCCCATGTCACACACATCACTGTCCCCCGTGTCACACACATCACTGTCCTCCGTGTCACACACATCACTGCTCCTGTGTCACACACATCACTGCTCCCGTGTCACACACATCACTGCTCCCGTGTCACACACATCACTGTCCCCCGTGTCACACACATCACTGCTCCCGTGTCACACACATCACTGTCCCCCGTGTCACACACATCACTGCTCCCGTGTCACACACATCACTGCTCCCGTGTCACACACATCACTGCTCAGGTGTCACACACATCACTGCTCCCGTGTCACACACATCACTGCTCCCGTGTCACACACATCACTGGCTCCCATGTCACACACATCACTGTCCCCCGTGTCACACACATCACTGTCCCCCGTGTCACTCACATCACTGCTCCCATGTCACACACATCACTGCTCCCGTGTCACACACATCACTGCTCCCGTGTCACACACATCACTGCTCCCGTGTCACACACATCACTGCTCCCGTGTCACACACATCACTGATCCCGTGTCACACACATCACTGCTCCCGTGTCACACACATCACTGTCCCCCGTGTCACACACATCACTGATCCCGTGTCACACACATCACTGTCCCCCGTGTCACACACATCACTGCTCCCGTGTCACACACATCACTGTCCCCCGTGTCACACACATCACTGCTCAGCTGTTACACACATCACTGCTCCCGTGTCACACACATCACTGTCCCCCGTGTCACACACATCACTGCTCAGGTGTCACACACATCACTGCTCCCGTGTCACACACATCACTGTCCCCCGTGTCACACACATCACTGCTCAGGTGTCACACACATCACTGCTCCCGTGTCACACACATCACTGTCCCCCGTGTCACACACATCACTGATCCCGTGTCACACACATCACTGTCCCCCGTGTCACACACATCACTGCTCCCGTGTCACACACATCACTGCTCCCGTGTCACACACATCACTGCTCCCATGTCACACACATCACTGTCCCCCGTGTCACACACATCACTGTCCCCCGTGTCACACACATCACTGCTCCCGTGTCACACACATCACTGCTCCCGTGTCACACACATCACTGCTCCCGTGTCACACACATCACTGATCCCGTGTCACACACATCACTGATCCCGTGTCACACACATCACTGCTCCCGTGTCACACACATCACTGCTCAGGTGTCACACACATCACTGCTCCCGTGTCACACACATCACTGCTCCCGTGTCACACACATCACTGATCCCGTGTCACACACATCACTGATCCCGTGTCACACACATCACTGCTCCCGTGTCACACACATCACTGCTCAGGTGTCACACACATCACTGCTCAGGTGTCACACACATCACTGCTCCCGTGTCACACACATCACTGCTCAGGTGTCACACACATCACTGCTCCCGTGTCACACACATCACTGCTCCCGTGTCACACACATCACTGATCCCGTGTCACACACATCACTGCTCCCGTGTCACACACATCACTGATCCCGTGTCACACACATCACTGCTCCCGTGTCACACACATCACTGATCCCGTGTCACACACATCACTGCTCCCGTGTTACACACATCACTGCTCCCGTGTCACACACATCACTGCTCCCGTGTCACACACATCACTGCTCCCGTGTCACACACATCACTGATCCCGTGTCACACATATCACTGCTCCCGTGTCACACACATCACTGCTCCCGTGTCACACACATCACTGATCCCGTGTCACACACATCACTGCTCCCGTGTCACACACATCACTGCTCAGGTGTCACACACATCACTGCTCCCGTGTCACACACACATCACTGCTCCCGTGTCACACACATCACTTCTCCAATGTCACACACATCATGCTCAGGTGTCACACACATCACTTCTCCAATGTCACACACATCACTGCTCCCGTGTCACACATAGAGAGAAAGATCTGGGGGTTGATATCACACCGAACCTGTCCCCAGAGGCCCACATCAAAAGGATATCATCAGCGGCATATGCTAGACTGGCCAACATAAGAACTGCCTTTAGAAACTTGTGTAAGGAATCGTTCAGGACCCTGTATACCACTTATATCAGACCAATCCTGGAGTATGCAGCTCCAGCCTGGAGTCCATACCTAGTTAAACACAAGACAAAGTTAGAGAAGATCCAGCGTTATACCACCAGACTCGTCCCGGAACTGAGAGGTATGAGCTACGAGGAAAGGCTAAAGGAGCTGAACCTCACGTCCCTGGAAAACAGAAGAGTAAGGGGAGACATGATAACCACCTACAAAATTCTCAGGGGAATTGACAGGGTGGACAAAGACAAACTCTTCAGCACGGGTGGGACACTAACAAGGAGATACAGGTAGAAACCTAGTACCCAGATGAGCCACAGAGACGTTAGAAAGATTTTTTTCAGTGTCAGAGTAGTTAATAAATGGAATGCACTAGGAAGTGATGTGGTGGAGGCTGACTCCATACACAGTTTCAAATGTAGATATGATAGAGCCCAATAGGCTCAGGAATCTGTACACCTGTTGATTGACAGTTGAGAGGCGGGACCAAAGAGCCAAAGCTCAACCCCCGCAAGCACAATTAGGTGAGTACACACATCACTGCTCCTGAGACTCATGCCAAGCTAAATCTATAAATTAACTCAATAAAGCTCTTCTTATAGTGTTCACTTGTGTCGTACCATGGTAAATAATAACGTCAATAACTCGCACAGCGTTTGGACAAATCTTAAAGTTTACAAATAATTTGAGGTATACATAAGTACACAAAACTACTGACTGAGGTATATTTTAAGAATCTGCAGTGATTTGGAAGATAACAACATGTAAAGTTTAAACAATGTAAACAAAAGCAGTACACATGATATACTTAACACAGCGGTCAATACTGATGTTCAAATTTAGGAAATGAAGCCATTTCGTTGTTTGTTTACGTACCTAATCCCGTCTAGGTGGTTAACTAGTCTTTACCTAAGTATTATTGGGAGTACTTTGGTGCAGGTCAGGTTTATAACTGTGTGGCTGATGTGTAACTTGTGTTATTTTATGACAGGATACCTCTACCAGCTGCTGGCTGCCGTCATCAAGGGGAACCACACCAACTGCTCACAGTTCGCCAACAGCCACCGCCTCAACTGGCTCTTTTCTCGTCTGGGGTCAGCCGGCGAGGGAACCGGCATGCTCGATGTGCTCCACTGTGTCTTGATAGACTCCCCCGAGGCTCTCAACGTTATGAAGGTACACCTCACATACACACAGATACAGACTGACAGGATAACACACGCGCGCGCGCGCGCACACACACACACACACACACACACACACACACACACACACACACACACACACACACACACACACACACACACACACACACTTCAAAAATTCAAAAGGTGACATCCCTAGGGTCAACACTTGCAGCAGAGGAGCTCCAGCATATTTCAACAATCCTAAGTATTGTAGTACAGGTTGATGGTAGTGAGTGGTGTCCCAGAGAACATAAAGGTATAGTGCTCTTGAAAAATAGGTGAGATAACAGGAAAGTGCTAAGAGAAGTGAAAAATCGGATGAGAAAAAGTTGCGCTAGTGTTTACAGTGCAGAGAAGAACATTCAAGATGGCCACTGGCAAGGGGAAAAACAAAACAGAGCTTGATTTTGAGGGATTCAATGAAGAAAGCATTGATATTAGCAGTCTACATAACAAGTTGGTAAATTTAGATACTATAGTGAACTATCATGTAGAAATAATTAGTAAATTGAAAGAAAGTAATGACCATTTGAATAGCAAAGTTTTATGTCTTGAGGGTTTAGTGAAAGACTTGCGCAAGGATAAGAATCAATTGGAAACAAATTGCAAAGCCATGGAAGAAGAAAATAAACTCTTAAAAATAGCTTTGGAAGAAGTTAAAGTAAATTTAAACATAAATGACTACAATAGGTTAGGTAAGGAAATTCAACAGGAGAAACAGCTTTTGTCAGCACAGATGGAGGAAGTTACACAGGGAAGTGTGTAATGTGTGGAAGTTATGAACAGTGCAAGAAAGATATGCAACTCACTTATGCACAAGTGGCCAAGGAGAAGGAAAAAATAGAAGAAGCAGTAAAGGAAGTCAAACACTGCAGCAACCAAGATAAAACAAACAATAGGCTGGAAGTGAGAAAAGAATTGGCATCTAACCCGAAGTTGGTGCAAAACACAGTTGATCGGAGTAAGTCCCTGATCATTTTTGGCTGCAAAGAAAAGGCGATAATGTCTAGGTCAGAAAGAGCTGTAGAAGAAGCTAAAGTAGTAGATAAAATTGTTGGCCTCGTGGAAGGTCTTACAACCATAGAGAATGTGTGCGACTACAGGAGAATAGGCAGGTACGTAAAAGGGAAAGATCGACGTTTGAGGATCACCCTAAACGGTGCCAAACAGATGGAAGAAGTACTAAGGAATGCTAGAAAATTGCAAAGTGATGAGGATGGGAAAGGGTGGTCGTTAAGACGAGATCTTTCAAAAGAAGATAGAGAGAAGCTGAAACTGAACCTCGCCGAGGCAAAACATTTAAATGAGAGCAGGAATGAAGAAGAAATCAATTCTTTTTTTCTACAATGTGATAGGGGTAGGCAGACCTGTAAAGTGGTACATAAAGGCAAACCAACAAAATCAATAGAGAGAGGGGGAGTGAAGAATAAGGAGAGGGGGAACAAGTTCCTGAAGATTGCATACACCAACATAGATGGAGTGAGATCGAAGATGCTGGCGTTAAGTGATGTAATACAGCTGCAGACACCAGACATTGTTGCACTCACGGAGACAAAACTTGAAGATGTAATTTTAAATGAGGTCATATTCCCAAGGGGCTACTCAATTTGGAGACGGGACAGAAAAATTAGGAAAGGCGGTGGCGTTGCTGTGCTGGTAAAAGAACACCTAAAGGTGAACGAAATAATGACTGCCAATCCACAAGAAGTTGACATAATAGCACTAGAGATCTGCCATGAGGATGATAAACTAATGATAATAAATGCATATAGTCCACCGCCAAGCAGCACATGGTTAAAGGAGGAGCTAGATAGTAAACGTGAAGGTCTTATAACAATAATAAGAGAGATTATAGCGAGAGTGGATAACGATAGATCACGATCATAGTTGGTGACTTCAACTTGAAATCCATAGACTGGGAAGCATATGAAGCTAAAACAGAAGATTTTTGGACCTGTAAATTTGTAGACCTCATCCTGGAAACATTCTTGTATCAACATGTTAAACAAGCTACGAGGATGAGGGAAGGTGACGTTCCCTCCATGCTAGATTTGATATTTACCAGGAAGGAGGAAGAGATATTTGACATTCAGTACCTTCCTCCCTTGGGTAAAAGTGACCATGTCTTTTTGGGAATAAAGTATGCAATGCGTTATGAGCTGGAAGAAAATAAGGAGGTTGAAGCAGTTGAAAAACCAGACTTCAGGAGAGGACATTATGGTGACCTTAGAAATTTTTTTAGTGAGTATAATTGGACAGACTTGATGCTAGGCAAGGAAGTGAATGAGATGTATGTCAAGTTTTGTGAAATATATAATAAAGGCACCAAAAAATTTATACCAAAACAGAGATGCAGAACTAGGAAACAGGATTGGTTCAATAGAAATTGCGAGAGGGCTAGAGACCAAAAGACACAAAAATGGAATCAATACAGGAAGAGGCCGAACCCCCAAACATACCAGCGATACAAAGATGCGAGAAACAACTACACGGCAGTGAGGAGAGAGGCAGAAAGAAATTTTGAAAAAGGGATTGCAGACAAATGTAAAACAGAACCAGGTCTATTCTATAAATTCATAAACAACAAATTGCAAGTAAAGGATAATATTCAAAGGTTGAAAATGGGAAAAAGATTCACGGAAGATGAAAAGGAAATGTGTGAAACACTAAACGAAAAGTTCCAAAGTGTGTTTGTACAAAATGAAATCTTTAGGGAACCAGATACAATAAGAATTCCAGAGAACAACATAGAGCACATAGAGGTGTCTAGAGACGAAGTGGAAAAAATGCTCAAGGAGCTCGGTAAGAACAAAGCAGCTGGCCCAGATGGCGTTTCACCATGGGTTCTGAGAGAATGTGCATCTGAGCTCAGCATTCCACTTCACCTGATCTTTCAGGCATCCCTGTGTACAGGAATCGTAGCAGACGTGTGGAAACAGGCTAACATAGTTCCAATCTACAAAAGTGGCAGCAGGGAAGACCCCCTCAATTATAGACCTGTATCATTGACAAGTATAATAGTGAAAGTATTGGAAAAACTAATCAAAACTAAATGGGTAGAACACCTAGAGAGAAATGATATAATATCAGACAGACAGTATAGTTTTCGATCTGGAAGATCCTGTGTATCGAATTTACTCAGTTTCTATGATCGAGCCACAGAGATATTACAGGAAAGAGATGGTTGGGTTGACTGCATCTATCTGGACCTAAAAAAGGCTTTCGACAGAGTTCCTCATAAGAGGTTGTTCTGGAAACTGGAAAATATTGGAGGGGTGACAGGTAAGCTTCTATCATGGATGAAAAATTTTCTGACTGATAGAAAAATGAGGGCAGTAATCAGAGGCAATGTATCGGAATGGAGAAATGTCACAAGTGGAGTACCACAGGGTTCAGTTCTTGCACCAGTGATGTTTATTGTGTACATAAATGATCTACCATTTGGTATACAGAATTATATGAACATGTTTGCTGATGATGCTAAGATAATAGGAAGGATAAGAAATTTAGATGATTGTCATGCCCTTCAAGAAGACCTGGACAAAATAAGTAGATGGAGCACCACTTGGCAAATGGAATTTAATGTTAATAAATGTCATGTTATGGAATGTGGAATAGGAGAACATAGACCCCACACAACCTATATATTATGTGAGAAATCTTTAAAGAATTCTGATAAAGAAAGAGATCTAGGGGTGGTTCTAGATAGAAAACTTTCACCTGAGGACCACATAAAGAATATTGTGCAAGGAGCCTATGCTATGCTTTCTAACTTCAGAATTGCATTTAAATACATGGATGGCGATATACTAAAGAAATTGTTCATGACTTTTGTTAGGCCAAAGCTAGAATATGCAGCTGTTGTGAGGTGCCCATATCTTAAGAAGCACATCAACAAACTGGAAAAGGTGCAAAGACATGCTACTAAGTGGCTCCCAGAACTGAAGAGCAAGAACTACAAGGAGAGGTTAGACGCATTAAATATGCCAAAACTAGAAGACAGGAGAAAAAGAGGTGATATGATCACTACGTACAAAATAGTAACAGGAATTGATAAAATCGACAGGGAAGATTTCCTGAGACCTGGCACTTCAAGAACAAGAGGTCATAGATTTAAACTAGCTAAACACAGATGCCGAAGAAATATAAGAAAATTCACTTTCGCAAATAGAGTGGTAGACGGTTGGAACAAAATAAGTGAGAAAGTGGTGGAGGCCAAGACCGTCAGTAGTTTCAAAGCGTTATATGACAAAGAGTGCTGGGAAGACGGGACACCACGAGCGTAGCTCTCATCCTGTAACTACACTTAGGTAATTACACACGCACACACACACACACACACACACACCATAGAAACGGATCTTAGGCAAGCAATTAGGAAAGAACTGATAACCAACAGTAAACTAGTACAAAACACTGCAGATAGAAGTAAGTCCATAATAATTTTTGGACGTTTAGAGAAGGAAATTTCATCTAAAGTGGACCGAGCAGCAGAAGAGATGAAAAGCATAGAAAAAATAGTAGGATTAGGAGAAGGCCTAAATTAAAAAGAGCATGTCAGTGATTTTAGGAGGATAGGTAAATATGAGAAAGACAAGAACCTCCCCTTAAGGGTGACATTTAATGGAGTGAAGTATATGACAGAAGTGCTTCGAAATACCAGAAAATTGCAATGTGACAAGGATGGCAAACTTTGGTCAGTAAGACAAGACCTCTCAAAGGAGGACAGAAAAGCTGAAAATGAACCTCATGAGGCAAAACGTCTAAATGGGAATAGAAATGAAGAAGAAAGGAATTTTTTTTTCTACAAAGTGTCAGGGACTGGAAAGCTTGTGAAGTGGTACATAAAGACAAAGCAACAAAATCATTAAAGGAAGAGGGGTGTAAAGAATAAAGGGAAGGGGAACATGTTCCTGAAAATAGTATATACCAACATAGATGGAGTGAGATCGAAAATATTGGAGTTGAAGGATATAATTCAGCTCAAAGTCCCAGATATTGTCACATTAACAGAGACGAAACTTGAAGAAAATATTTTAAATGAGGTCGTATTCCCAAGGGGCTACTCAGTTTGGAGACGTGTCAGGAAAACTAGGAAGGGGGAAGGAGTGGCTGTGCTGGTGAAAGAACACCTGAAGGAAAGAGTTAATTTGAAAACCCTCGAGATATTGACATAATGGCATTGCAGGTCAAATCAAGATGATAAGCTGATAATTTTAAATGCCTACAGCCCACCAGCAAGCAACACATGGACAAAGGAAGATCTGGATGACAAACGAGAGGGCCTCATACTGGTCACGAAAGAGATTATGGTAAGAGCAGATAAAGATAAATCTCGATTGTTGGTACTGGGGGACTTTAAGGCAATAGACTGGGAGGCCTACGAGGCAAGAACAGAGGACATGCAGATTTGTAAACCTCATCTTGGACACATTCTTGTATCAATACGTCAAGCAGGCCACAAGTATGAGAGAAGGGGGTGTTCCGTCAGTACTGGATCTAGTATTCACCAGGAAAGAAGAAGAGATATTTGACATCCAGTACCTTCCTTGGGAAAGAGTGATCACGTCCTCTTGGACATTTAATATGCTATGCGATATAATCTAGTAGAGAATGGGGACATTGAAACAGTTGTTAAACTCGATTTCAAGAGAGGACGCTATGGGGAACTTAGAAATTTTTTTATGGGTATAACTAGAAAGACTTGTTGCTAGGCAAGGAAGTAAATGTGATGTATGCCTAATTTTGTGAAATATACGATGAAGACACACAAACATTCATACCAAAACAGAGATGCAGACCTAGGAAACAGGGTCGGTTCAACAGAAACTACGATAGGGCCAGAGATTAAAAGACACAAGCATGGAATGATTATAGGAAGAGGCCAAACCAACAAACATACCAGCGATACAAAGATGCAAAAAACAACTACAAGTCAGTGAGGAGAGAGGCGGAGAGGAACTTTGAGAACGGTATAGCAGACTAATGTAAATCAGATCCAGGTCTTTTCTATAAATTCTTTAAAAGTAAGCTGCAGGTAAAGGATAATATTCAGAGGTTGAAAATGGGGGCCAGACACACAGAAAATGAAAATGAAATGCGTGAACATTAAACGGAAAGTTCCAAAGTGTGTTTGTATAAAATGAGATCTTCAGAGAACCAGACAATAAGAATTCCACAGAACAGCATAGAGCGCATAGAGGTGTCTAAGAGACAAAGTGAAATAAATGCTCTTGGAGCTAAGTAAGAACCAAGCGGTTGGCACAGATGGAGTTTCACCATGTGTTCTGAGAGAATGTGCAGTTGAACTCAGCATTCCACTTCAGCTGATTTTTCAGACACCCCAGCATACAGGAGTCGTAGCAGATGTGTGGAAAAAGGCTAACATAGTTCCAATCTACAAAAGTGGAAGCATGGAAGACCCCCTCAATTATAGACCTGTATCATTGACAAGTGTAATAGTCAAAATATTGGAAAAAATAATAAAAAGTAAATGGGTAGAACACCTGGAGAGAAATGATATAATATCAGACAGACAGTATGGTTTTCAATCTGGAAGATCCTGTGTATCGAATTTACTCAGTTTCTATGATCGAGCTACAGAGATTTTACAGGAAAGAGATGGTTGGGTTGACTGCATTTATTTGGACCTAAAAAAGGCTTTCGACAGAGTTCCACATAAGAGGTTGTTCTGGAAACTGGAAAATATTGGAGGGGTAACAGGTAAGCTGCATTTATCTGGATGAAAAATTTTCTGACTGATAGAAAAATGGGGGCGGTAATCAAAGGCAATGTATCGGACTGGAGAAATGTCACAAGTGGAGTACCACAGGGTTCAGTTCTTGCACCAGTGATGCTTATTGTCTACATAAATGATCTACCAGTTGGTATACAGAATTATATGAACATGTTTGCTGATGATGCTAAGATAATAGGAAGGATAAGAAACTTAGTCGATTGTCATGCCCTTCAAGAAGACCTGGACAAAATAAGTATATGGAGCACCAATTGGCAAATGGAATTTAATGTGAATAAATGCCATGTTATGGAATGTGGAATAGGTGAACATAGACCCCACACAGCCTATAAATTATGTGAGAAATCTTAAAAAAAAATTGATAAAGAAAGAGATCTAGGAGTGGTTGTAGATAGTAAACTATCATCTGAGGACCACATAAAGAACATTGTGCGAGGAGCCTATGCTACTCTTTCTAACTTCAGAATTGCTTTTAAATTCATGGATGGCGAAATACTAAAGAAATTGTTCACGACTTTTGTTAGGCCAAAGCTGGAATATGCACCGGTTGTGTGGTGCCCATATCTTAAGAAGCACATCAACAAACTGGGAAGGTGCAAAGACATGATACTAAGTGGCTCCCAGAACTGAAGGGCAAGAGCTACAAGGAGAGGTTAGAGGCATTAAATATGGCAAAACTGAAAGACAGAAGAAAAAGAGGTGATATGATCACTACGTACAAAATAGTTGCAGGAATTGATAAAATCGACAGGGACGATTTCCTGAGAGCTGGAACTTCAAGAACAAGAGGTCATAGATTTAAACTAGCTAAACAAAGATGCCGAAGAAATATAAGAAAAAATCACTTTTGCAAACAGAGTGGTAGACGGTTGGAACAAGTTTGGTGGTGGAGGCCAAAACCGTCAGTAGTTTCAAAGCGTTATATGACAAAGAGTGCTGGGAAGACGGGACACCATGAGCGTAGCTCTCATCCTTTAACTACACTTAGGTAATTACACTCGCACATCACCATCGTCGTGACACAGCTTGAGAACTGCAGGATCTTTGCGTCCTAACTGGGTGATAGTGGTGGGGAGGGCTATGCAAGTGGTGTTCCCGATGCCATCACTTTACCGAAATCATCGATAAAAGGTGGACAGGGGCGATTGTTGTGAAAAATATATTAATCTGGTAGAAAAATTTGTCCCAGGGTTTCTTAACCAGAGCCGACGAAATCAAAACCAAGATGGCAGATGGGGCAGAACTGGATGGGACACGGCCGTCAGTGGAGACATCAAAAGAGGCAGACTTCAAAGATTTTACTCAGAAACAAATAAAAGGAAGGTGGTATTTCTAGGTCAGTTAGTGAGGATTGAAGATTTACTTGAGCCTTATAAAAGAACATTCCTTAATTCAGAAGAAGAAAACGAAGATCTCAAGAGCCAGGTAAAGACTATAAAACATTTTGTTGCAGCAGGATAAGGAAATTGCCAGTTTGACTGACAAGGTAAGGAAGCAGGAAGGACAAATCATGGAATTACAGAAAGTATATGAGACATGGAAATTGAAGGGAAATGAATTTGAGGAAATAAACAAAAATAAAGATAAATGAACAAGAATTAGGAGAAACTATACAGCCCAGCGAGTTAGGCAAGGAATTTATGAAAGAAAACCCATTTGCAACTCAGATGGAAGACGCTACTAGACATTTGGAAAAGTACAAGGAGGAAATGAAAGAAACATATGCGCAAGTTGTAAATGATAAAGAAACAATCAAGGAAGTATGTCTGGAAGCCACAAACAGAAATGAGAAGTCAGGAACTAACATCAGGCAGGCAATTCGAACAGAGCTGGTTATTAGCAGCACATTAGTTCAGAAAACTGAAGATAGAATTAGGTCTATAATAATATTTTGATGTTTAGAAAAGGACATACCTTCTGGGGCGGACTGAGCAGCAGGAAAAGAACAATTTGTTAAGCAAATAGTAGCTTTAGGGGAAGGCCTGTCAATGAAGGAAAATGTCAGTGATTTTAGGAGAATAGGAAACTATGTAAAAGTTAAGTCTCGCCTCTTAAGGGTAACATTGAATGGAGTAAAGCAAATGACAGAAGTGCTTAGGAATGCCAAGAAATTGCAAAATGATGAGGAAGGGAAATATTGGTCATTAAGACGAGACCTTTCTATGGAAGACACAAAGAAGATGACACTGAACCTTGCTGAAGCAAAACGCTTAAATGAGAACAGAAATGAGGACGAATAATTTTTTTTTACAAGGTGATAGGGACCGGGAAGCCTGTGAGATGGTACACGAAAGTAAATCAACAAACGCGTAAGAGAAAAGAAGTGTGAAGGGCAAAGGAGGAGGGAGCATGTCTCTGAAAATTGTGAATACCAACATATATGGGGTAAGGTAAAAAATACTGGAGTTAAATTATATAATACAGCTTAAGATGCCAGATATTGTCGTACTAACAGAGACGAAAATGGAGGATAAGAATTTAAATGAGGTGGTATTCCTGAGGGGCTATACTATTTGGAGATGCGGCAGACAAGTTAGAAAAGGGGCAATCCTGGTGAAGGAACGACTGAAGACAAGAGAATTGATACTCGACAATCCTCGAGAAGTCGACATAAGGGCACTGGAGGTTTGCAGTCGGAATAATAAACTAATAATCATTACTGCATATAGTCCACCAGCAAGTACTACATGGAGTAAGGAGGAGCTCAATGTTAAACGAGAGGGCCTTATAATGATCATAAGATAGATTATTGTGAAATCAAATAAAGATAAATCACGATTGTTGATACTTGGTGACTTCAATTTGAAATCGAGTGACTGGGAAGACTATGAAGCAAGAACAGGATTTTTGGACTGACAAATTTGTAAACCTCATCCTGGAATCTTGCATGAATCAACATGTTAAACAGCCCACACGAATGAGAGAAGGTGATGCTCCATCATTGCTGGATTTGGTATTTACTAGGAAAGAAGAAGAGATATGCCATTCAATACCTTCCTTCCTTGAGTAAAAGTGACCTTGACCTGTTGCAAATTAGATATGCCATGTCATATAATCTAGAAGAGAATGGCGAAATGGAAATAGTTTACAAACTTGATTTTAAGGGAGGACACTATGGGGAACTTTACAAATTCATTAATGATTTTAATTTGAAAGACTTGTTGCTAGGCAAGGAAATAAATGAGATGTATACCAGAGTCTGTGAACTATATAATGAAGGTAAACAAATAAATATACACCAAAACAGAGATGTAGAACCAGAAAACAGGGTTGGTTCAACAGAAACTGTGAGAGGGACAAGGAATGGAACAAAGAGGGACAAAGACAAGGAAATGGCTAGATTATAGTAAGAGGCCTAACCCTCAAACATGCAAGCACTACAAACAAGCAAGAAACAGTTACACAGCAGTGAGGAGAGAGGCAGAAAGGAACTTTGAGAAAGGTATAGCTGACAAAGGTAAAACAGATCCAGGCCTTTTCTATAAATTCATTAAAAGCAAGCTGCATGTAAAAAACAAATCCAGAGATTGAAATGGATTGATTGAAAATGTTTGAAAGACTAAATGAACAGTTCCAAATTATGTTTGTGAAAAATGAGGATATCAGAGAGCCAGACCCAATGGCAAGGAAACACCATAGAATATATAGAGGTGTCTCGAGACGAAGTGGAAATTTACTGAAGGGTCTAAGAAGAAATAAAGCGGTTGGACCAAATGAAGTTTCACCTTGGGTGCTGTGAGAATGTGCAACTGAGCTGAGAATTCCACTCCAATTGATATTCCAGACATCTTTGTCCACAGGAATCTTAGCAGATATTTGGAAAAAAGACAAACATAGATCCAATCTTCAAAAATGGTAACCGAGAAAACCCATTAAAATATACACCCACATGATTAACAAGCGTGGTAGTCAAAATACAGTACTAGAAAAAATAATTAAACCAAATGGGTAAAACACCTGGAGAATAATAATATTATAATAACAGACAATATGGTTTCGAATAGGAAGATCCTTTGTAACAAATCTAGTTAGTTTTTATGATAGAGCCACATTGATTCTATAGGAAATAGATGGGTGGGTTGACTGTGTGTATCTGGACATAACTCCCTCTCTTTCCAGCCTGTTGCTGTCTTGAGGGGGCCTGGTGGGCGACTGCCGGAATGTGATGCTCTTTGGGACTGCTTGTCCTCTGTCCTTTTGAAGCTTTATGTTCCTGCTGCTGTCTTCACTAATTTTGCTGGATGCTTTTTTCTTCTTCCTCATGTTTTATTTTCCTCCCCCCACCTCTTCTCCTTTCTGACTTCCCTTTCTGCCGACTTTTTGCCATTCTTGAATATTTTTTCTAATGTCATATTCTGTTTTGACACCGGGTGTTTAGGGAGGTACACTTTAACTCACTCGTAGAACTATGGTACCTGATGTTGTCGAGCGAGGGGGGGATGCTTTTATTGTCAATCCTTGCCTTTGTTGCTGAACCCTATCTCAACGGACTGACAGCTCTTAAGGTTGCGATTGCAGGGCGTATACTCACAATGCGCTCCTGGGGATCCCATCTTGATGGGTGTCCTATCCTCTAATTGTGGTTCCATGGTGGGTATGGGGGCTTATTCGTGGATGAAATCTTTCCCAGTTTGTTTTTATGCCTTTCTCTGACCTCATTTAACTTCTCAGACTGATGGGATGGGCGGCCAGGCCACCGATTCGGACTGTGAGGGAAGGTCAGGCTTTCTAGCCCCTCCAGCTACTTTGGGCCCAGACCAAGCTGCTTTTCTGACTCTCCCGACCAACACTCTCTGCTACCCTCCCACCTCTGTGGCAGGGTTGAGCCCCAAGCCCCCAGTGGTCATCACCTGGCATGACGTCGTCTCTCGTTGTAATAACTCCGCCTTTTACATCCTCTCTTACTGGGGGAGCTCGGCACCGTCACCTCCGCATTTGCACATGTATGATTTCTTCCTGATCAATTACATTTCAGACTACGTGCACTAAGTATTTTGATCTCAGTCATGTTGATCCTACTCGTCCTAATGATTTATTCCTCCATAAACACCTCGTTGATTCAATGGATATATTTGTCACTTTTAACCCCACCCATTCTGGTACACGTGTCATTGTAGCCCCTTCTCAAGAAGCGGCTGCTTGCTTGGCTTCGTTGTCCTGCATTGGAGATAGATACCCCTGTTCAGATCTCAAAAAAGATCTGAACAGAGGTTAAATGGTTAAAGTTAGGGGTTAAGGTTAAATGCCAGCATTGGCACAGTTTTTCAGAGAACTGAAAGACTGCCATGAGGTTATTAAATATATTCTTGAGGGCCAAGGCCATTCTATCCTCCCGATAGATACCTTCACTCAAACCCTCCCTCATGATCGTGCACAATTGAGGTGTCTCTATGCCCCTTGTGTGGAGCCTCGAGCCTCTAAGACAGTGTTCTTCTTCTCAAGCTCACTGCATTAATTGCTGTGATGCCCACCCTGCCTTCTCCCGCACATGTGTGCACAACAAATTTGAGGAAGCCATCCTCACTTTGAAACATTGTGATCATTTTTTCTTTTCCTGAGGCGAGACACCAGGTTTGCCGTCTTCCCTTTTTTTTCCGATATGTCTTATGCTCGTGTGTTGCTTTCCACTTCTCCCCCTCGTCCTCTCTCGCTATCTCAGTTTCCTAACCGTTTCCAGGTCTTGGACACCGACACCTCCACCACCTATCTGCTCATTTGCGTTGTGGTTCTCCTTCTAGTGTTTCCTTCCTACTTTCCCAGTCTTCCTTGTCTCCTGTTCCCTCTTTCCCTTCTCACCCCAATCCTTCTTTTCAGCCCTCCCCTCTGTCTTTTAGCCCTCCTCACCGCCTGTCTGTCCTGGCCATTGTCCATCCTCCTCCCAGCGTTCTTCATGTTGACTATTCCCGTTCTGCTTCTCTTGTTGAGACTGTAGAGGCTGTTGCCCACCACATTGCTGATGGTACACCAGTCTCTCTCCATCAGTATCGTAAGCCTGGCTCTTCTCCCTCCTCCCCAACGAGTATGATGGCTTCAATATATTCCTCACCTTCCGACTCCGACACTATCCCTGCTTCCCCTCCCATTTCAGTGGTGGAGTCGCCTGATACGGAGGTTCCTTTGGTCTTTGAATCTCTCTCTTGGATGCTGTCCTTGATCCAGTGCACTCTCTTGCTTCTGTCCTTCCTTCCCCCCAATTCTCGCAACCGCCCTTCTTCGATGCTTCCTCCCACTCCAGACTGTCAGTCCGCTTCTGGTCCATCCTCCCTTGTCTTTGCTATCTTTGCCTATGCCTCGTCACCCCAATTTCACTGATCCTGATCCTGATCTTTAGTCTACTGTGTTCTTCTATGCCTTTGTTTCTCCCTTGTTATCTCAGTTTCTATTCTCTCTTTTTTGTCTATGTCTGTTCTTCAATGGAAATATTCATAGTTTTTATGCGAACTTCCATGAACTCCAACTTCTGATCACGCAATTTTCACGTTTTGTGTTTGTCTCCAGGAGCGATGCTTTGCGCTCATCCTGGTCACTTCTGTAGTTATTTCTTTCTCTCTTCCCCTCTAGCTTTTGCTAGGGCCCTTAACTCTACAGCTCTCTTGATCTGTGATGATATTGCCCTCATTCCCTTACTTTTTTGTCCCATATTCGGTGTTCTGCAGCCCGTATCTTTGTGAATAAATGGTATACGGTCTGTTCCATTTATCTCCCCCTAAATGTCCCACTTTTTCTTCTTGATCCTAAACAATTGTTGAACTCCTTACCAGAGCCTGTGCTCATTTTATGTGCTTTTAACTGTCCGTATACCGACAGTTAAAAGTACGTGGGTGAAGCATTTACAGCGTTGTGGTTCGAACAAAATTCGTTAGTAAAGAACTTGTGCCGGAAGCGTTCGAACATCATCAGTTGTGAGTCCTGTGTAAACTGTTTTTCATTCATAAACAGGGGGGTTTGGCAGGTGCATGGAATCACTTCTGGGTCTTTGTTTGGAGGACGGGCTGACTGGTGCCTTAGCCTAAGTGAAGCACGAGTCACTACTGGTGCCAGCCCATCCTCCAAACAAAAACCCAAAAGTGATTCCAAGCACCCACCAAACCCCCTATTTATAAATGTAAAACGGTTTATACACGTTTACACAATCAATTCAAAAACTTTAGTTGTACATTTGTAATTGGGAAAGTTTAAATGAAAATTACATTACCTTAATTACATAAGTGACAATAACGGTGTAGCATGCGTTAATATTGTTTACACATGCAACAAGTTCATTGTTATGACAACAGGAGGAGCACATCAAGGTAATTATCGCCTTGCTGGAGAAGTATGGCCGCGACCCCAATGTGCTGGACGTACTGCGCTCCCTGTGTGTGGGCAACGGTACGGCCGTCCGCTCCTCGCAGAACAACATCTGTGATTACCTCCTTCCTGGCCGCAACCTCCTCCTCCAGACCCAACTAGTGGACCATGTATCCAGGTCAGTCACGCTTCCAGGTGCTCGCCTCTCTCTAAGTTGGTACCGTGACTACATTAATCTTGTAACAGTTTAAGGTGTCTTACCTCCTACATCGTTCGTCTCTCATATCTTCCTATTGATCACCTATATTATCAGAATCTCATATGTCATCATCAATATTAATTATATTTCAAAAGTCAGTTGTAATTCTCATTTTGGTAATGTCTCATAGATTTAAACAACAAAGTGAAATTTTTACTCCCAGGGGGAGTCATTCCATTCTTAGGACTGTGCACATTGTGGTAATGCAGTAACTACAAATAATTTTTGTTTAATGAACTAGCAGATTAAGATTCATCAAATTTAAGCACTTCATAAGTACAATGAGAATAAAAGTGATATATTTCCTGATGCAACCAAATCTATCACAAAACACTTCCCTTACCTTCCTCAACGACTCAACTATGGCTTTCCTTTCCCAAGATGATCTTCCTTGATCTGAAAACGACCAACTTTCTTCAAACAAGTCCTTCTTACCCAAAACACGTCTTCCTGATCTCAAGCACATCCTCCCAGTCTTAGGCATGCCCAACGTTCCCCGTCATACCCTCCCTGCCCAAGTATATCCTTTCTGAGCCAATCATGTCCTTCCTGCATCAAGCCCCTCCTGCCCACTCTCCATGTCCCCGGGGCATCGCTGCTTCACCGGGCACGTCCGCTCTGCCTCAAGTATCCAGGCATGTCCTTTGGGCCCAGGTACAATCTCCAGGAAAGTGTTTCATGTAGGGTTTATTTCTTCTGTCGGGACTTCTTCAACAGTCCAGTGACGTTAGTAGCGTGTTGGAGGAGTAGCAACACTTGTGACCTTGTTCCCTGCAGTCACGGGGCGGAGGAAACCTTCACGTAAGCTGCACCGTGCTACCATAAAGAAGAAAATAGACCTTATCCATCGATGAATGTAAGAAGAGTGACATTCTCGGACCCAGAGGTTTCATCGGCCAATTAACGTAGTAGGAAACATGGTCCACCTTGGCTGTGATTGGTTGATTGTACTATTTATAATATTTAAATCAATCATAGAGTTTCAACGTGTTACATACCCACTCATCATGGTTCATCATAGTTGCGTGATGAAAGTGGACGAAGCTTACCAAAGACCCCACCTTTTTTACTATTTAAATATCAATTACATTCAGCATAAAATAATACTTTACATGGTCCGTAATACAATAAATGATGGGCTTACATACATAACAATATTGAGGCATTGTAAGGTGATCTTGGCAGTATTACAACTATCTGAAAAACTTAGACGATATCAGAAGGACAGCCAAGACAATACGTCCTGTAGCCTTTCCCTTGTCTCAACATTTTCTCCCTTTCCCTCCTGTCCTTGATATTCTCTATACATTAATACTCCTTCATTTCCCTTTTCTTTCCTGTCTTAAATGCTTTTGTCTCTACCCTATGCCTTCTCTTATCCAATTGTCTTCTCGCTTCTTACATTTTCCTTATTGAGCAACAGTCAGTTTCCTTTGCCTAGTTTCCTTTGCCTAGTTTCCTTTGCCTCGCCCAAAATATTTCCCCTCAGCACTGTGGCTGTATGTAATACCCAGTACTTGGCTACAGCGCACGACCCAACATCTTCGTGGGCTTCGTGGAAGGCTCAGCCATTTACCAGAAGTGGTACTACGAGGTGACTCTGGACCACATCGAGCAGATATCACACCTGTCTCCACACTTGCGTCTCGGATGGGCCAATACGAAGGGCTACGTTAGCTACCCTGGAGGAGGTGAGAAGTGGGGTGGCAATGGCGTCGGCGACGACCTCTACTCTTACGGATTCGACGGCTCGTACTTGTGGACGGGCGGGAGATATACCCTCGTCAATCCTATTGTACGTACTGCTCTCTCTCAAAGTCAGTAACGTTGCATACATTAAGCCTCTACATGAGTTGGAAATTATTTAAAATGGAAGTCAAATATATGTTATTTGCATAAGTTAAATAAAATTATTAAAACTTTCGTTAAACATCAGATTGTGATTTTTCATTACGGTGAGCATGAAAGAGTGGATAATTGAAGCAGTCTCTTCATCAATAATATGCTGCGCCATTAGTTTCTGACAACATGTGTTTGGTAATGCATGTAGGCACCTGTTATACGTGCCGGGTGTAACAATACATCCAACATAAAACATACAGGGAGGGGTGAAGGGAGAAAACGCAAACATGATAGGGGACAATTTTGAAGACAGCTGAATACAGCTTCAAGTAAACAATCTTCTCACAACTAAAGTTATAAAATATAAGAAATATTAATGATTTATGTCTCCTCCTGTGAATGTGTCGACCAGGATTCGGAACCGCTGATCAAGAAAGGCGACGTGATTGGCTGCGCCCTCGACCTGACGGTGCCTATTATTACCTTCTACGTGAATGGCCGGCAGGTAAACGGAGCCTTCACGGGCTTCAACCTGGACGGAATGTTCTTCCCTGTGGTGTCTGCATCTGCCAAGCTCAGGTAAGGTGCTCGCAACTAACCTATCTTTAACACTCGGTACAAACAATTAAGAAAAGACATTACCTGGCCAGCTGAGACCATATTAAAGGGGCAAAAGCCTCTCAAACTATTTCCAGATAGTTTGCGGACCTCACTGTCGACAGTATTATATAGTTCCAGAAATATCATGCACTCATTGCACTGCATTCAATTTCTCTTGTAACATCCTGACAGCTTGGATAGAAAATAATTCTAAATTCTTGATACTGCTTCTTACCCATGGGTAAACAATGTGTGTGTTACCCATGGCTAGACAATGTGTGTGTTACCCATGGCTAGAGAATGCTTGTTACCCATGGCTAAACACTGATTTTACCCTCATTCATATATATATAATGTCCAACCTACGCTTGAAACAATTCTAGTTACCCAACATCTATTATATTACATTGTAAATTGTTCCATAAATAAACCCTATTTCCAAACTACTATTTACCCTTATTAATGAATAGCTAAACTACAAATGGTGAAATGTAATGTTATTATATAAGATTAGCATGGTATAAGGGAGTTAGTTGTACAGAAGCTAAGTGAGTGTTATTGCAGCGCGAGGTTCCTGCTGGGCGGTGAACACGGCCGGCTCAAGTACCCGCCACCCGACGCCCACTCCTCCGTCTCCGAGTGTCTGCTGCCCTTCCAGGTCAGTCATATCACCTCACCCCGCCTCCACAACCACCTCTGTAACACACCCACACCACACATCTACAAGTATAGTAATTGACGAGGTTTTGGTCCGTCTTGGATCATTAGCAAGTCGTTGTGGGCTGGTGTCTAATGGTCACCCACGAGATTGTGACTTTGTGTCTACAGGCTTGTGAAAACTTCTTCGGTGTAGGAGTTGTAAATATTGGATATGTTTATAGATGAACAATTTCTCAATGTTAACTCGGTACTTAATTATAAATGTTAATAATGTGGGAAACCGACCTGTGAGATTTATATTTATTCAACTTATATGTATTTATATTCGATAGCAATTTGATGTTTAGTGGACTGTATTTCTGCAGAATTCTCACAAATCAGCCCCTTGCACATTAAAGGGGAGGTTATATTAAATTTTTATATACATATATATATGCATGCAATCAAACTACAGTATTAAACCACAGGTATTAGTAATGAAAAGTGAGAGGTGTTATCTTATTGTATGGCAGGCCTGGTCCACCAGGTATAAACAAGAATGATGACACCAAATAATCCTGGTGGTTGAGACTATCACCAACACCCATGTACTGATGTACCAAGTAACTGTACTACTTCCTCTTCTGTTGTTCCTTATACAAGATTGAGAAGGTGCAGACTTCCTACAAGAATTTAGTGCCAAGAATACAAGAGGTGGACTATGAAGATAAGTTACAGGGACTCGGACAGATGTTAAAACAAAGACCAGAAGATATTGTGGGTAATATACAAGCTGGACTGTGTGACACGTGGGAAGAAATGATATGGGGTAGATGTGGGGACTTTTGGGCACAAACTTGTGTTGGAAACTCAGTTCAGAGAGATTGAGCACATACAGTAAGGGTGGTGAGGCCTCACTAAATAATATATTCATACCTCGCTAAATATTATCTTGATGATACCACGATACATATTGTGTTGATGACACCTGTTTATTCTCACAGTCGTTCTCACCTAATATTCTCTGAGGTCGACCTCACTTAATATTCTCTGGAGGTCGACCCCACCTAATATTCTCTGAGGTCGACCTCACTTAATATTCTCTGAGGTCGACCCCACCTAATATTCTCTGAGGTCGACCTCACTTAACATTCTCTGAGGTGGACCTCACGGATTATTGTTTAATGTAGACCTGAGAGAGTGTTGTGATTGTGATGCTTCACTACACAGTGCTGGGATCGGTGACTAGCACGTCTCACTGTTCACATCTCTCACCGCAGACCCTCACCATCGACCCCTGCTTCTACTTCGGGGAGCAGCACAAGGGCACGCTGGCGGGGCCTCTCCTCATCCAGGACGACCTGGTCTTCGTCCCCAAGCCTGTCGACACCTCTGCCGTCAGTGTCTGCCTCCTTTCACCCTTTCTTTCTCTATAGTGTTTATTCTGAATTCCAAAAGTTTATTATAATGTGACATATATAGTATATATTGCATGCCAGTGTTACCTTATTTTATTTTGTTAAACAATACGAAATATTCAAGCTTTGCATAAATTTAAATTTCCCCAAGCAATATATCACTAACATGATCTAAGACTAATATGATAATTATCATTATTGGTAAATAAATAATGATAGAACTTGGTGCAATTATAATGTGGAGAGCAAAGTTGTTGGCTCAGGGTGAGATATGAACGTTACAAGTGGCTGACGCCGAGAACCTGGCCACAGATCCAGCTAGCGGCATACATCGAGCAGGTGCGAGACAAACTGGCCGAGAACATCCACGAGATGTGGGCCATGAACAAGATCGAGCAAGGCTGGACGTACAGCGAGCGACGGGACGACCTCCGCCTCCATCACCCCTGCCTCACCTCCTTCGAGAAACTTCCGCCTAGCGAGAAGAGATACGACGCTACGCTCGCTCTCCAGACTCTCAAGTACGTCCTTCTCCTTTCCCTTGAGAACGAAGTTTTATCAACTTTGTTCTCAAAAATATGGTGGCTCGTGTATATTTAAGAACATACTCTGAGAGTATAGATATAATAATTATATAGTTGTATATTAATGAGGTCAATTTTGTACCACAGGACAGTGCTGGCGTTGGGGTACCACATTACCATGGACAAGCCTCCCAGCCGTATCCGCACCGTCAGGCTGCCCAACGACCCCTTCCTTCAGTCCAACGGCTACAAACCCCAACCCCTCGACCTGTCGCAGGTGACCACGCTTAAATACTACCTGGCTGTTGTGCTGTCTACCAGCTGGATGCTGGCTGTTGTACTGTCTACCAGATGTGGCTTCCATGTAGTCTACTGCCCACCACCTGGCTTCCTTGTAGTCTACCCTCCACCACCTGGCTTCCTTGTAGTCTACCCCCCCACCACCTGGCTTCCCTGTAGTCTACCCCCCAATACCTGGCTTCCTTGTAGTCTACCCCCCACCACCTGACTTCCCTGTAGTCTACCCCCCACCACCTGGCTTCCTTGTAGTCTACCCCCCACCACCTGGCTTCCTTGTAGTCTACCCCCCACCACCTGGCTTCCTTGTAGTCTACCCCCCACCACCTGGCTTCCTTGTAGTCTACCCCCCACCACCTGGCTTCCTTGTAGTCTACCCCCCACCACCTGGCTTCCTTGTAGTCTACCCCCCACCACCTGGCTTCCTTGTAGTCTACCCCCACCACCTGGCTTCCTTGTAGTCTACCCCCCCACCACCTGGTTTCCTTGTAGTCTACCCCCCACCACCTGGCTTCCTTGTAGTCTACCCCCCACCACCTGGCTTCCATGTAGTCTACCCCCCACCACCTGGCTTCCTTGTAGTCTACCCCCCACCACCTGGCTTCCTTGTAGTCTACCCCCCCACCACCTGGCTTCCTTGTAGTCTACCCCCCACCACCTGGCTTCCTTGTAGTCTACCCCCCACCACCTGGCTTCCTTGTAGTCTACCCCCCACCACCTGGCTTCCTTGTAGTCTACCCCCCACCACCTGGCTTCCTTGTAGTCTACCCCCCACCACCTGGCTTCCTTGTAGTCTACCCCCCCACCACCTGGCTTCCTTGTAGTCTACCCCCACCACCTGGCTTCCTTGTAGTCTACCCCCCACCACCTGGCTTCCTTGTAGTCTACCCCCACCACCTGGCTTCCTTGTAGTCTACCCCCCACCACCTGGCTTCCTTGTAGTCTACCCCCCACCACCTGGCTTCCTTGTAGTCTACCCCCCACCACCTGGCTTCCTTGTAATCTACCCCCCACCACCTGGCTTCCTTGTAGTCTACCCCCCACCACCTGGCTTCCTTGTAGTACACCCCCACCACCTGGCTTCCTTGTAGTCTACCCCCACCACCTGGCTTCCTTGTAGTACACCCCCACCACCTGGCTTCCTTGCAGTCTACCCCCCACCACCTGGCTTCCTTGTAGTCTACCCCCCCCACCACCTGGCTTCCTTGTAGTCTACCCCCACCACCTGGCTTCCTTGTAGTCTACCCCCCACCACCTGGCTTCCTTGTAGTCTACCCTCCACCACCTGGCTTCCTTGTAGTCTACCCTCCACCACCTGGCTTCCTTGTAGTCTACCCCCCACCACCTGGCTTCCTTGTAGTCTACCCCCCACCACCTGGCTTCCTTGTAGTCTACCCTCCACCACCTGGCTTCCTTGTAGTCTACCCCCCACCACCTGGCTTCCTTGTAGTCTACCCCCCACCACCTGGCTTCCTTGTAGTCTACCCCCCACCACCTGGCTTCCTTGCAGTCTACCCCCCACCACCTGACTTCCCTGTAGTCTACCCCCCACCACCTGGCTTCCTTGTAGTCTACCCTCCACCACCTGACTTCCCTGTAGTCTACCCCCACCACCTGGCTTTCTTGTAGTCTAACCCCACCACCTGGCTTCCTTGTAGTCTACCCCCCCCACCACCTGGCTTCCTTGTAGTCTACCCTCCACCACCTGGCTTCCTTGTAGTCTACCCCCCACCACCTGACTTCCTTGTAGTCTACCCCCACCACCTGGCTTCCTTGTAGTCTACCCTCCACCACCTGGCTTCCTTGTAGTCTACCCCCCACCACCTGGCTTCCTTGTAGTCTACCCCCACCACCTGGCTACCTTGTAGTCTACCCCCCACCACCTGGCTTCCTTGTAATCTACCCCCCACCACCTGGCTTCCTTGTAGTCTACCCTCCACCACCTGGTTTCCTTGTAGTCTACCCCCACCACCTGGCTTCCTTGTAGTCTACCCCCACCACCTGGCTTCCTTGTAGTCTACCCTCCACCACCTGGCTTCCTTGTAGTCTACCCCCCACCACCTGGCTTCCTTGTAGTCTACCCCCCACCACCTGGCTTCCTTGTAGTCTACCCTCCACCACCTGGCTTCCTTGTAGTCTACCCTCCACCACCTGGCTTCCTTGTAGTCTACCCCCACCACCTGGCTTCCTTGTAGTCTACCCCCCACCACCTGGCTTCCTTGTAGTCTACCCTCCACCACCTGGCTTCCTTGTAGTCTACCCTCCACCACCTGGCTTCCTTGTAGTCTACCCCCCACCACCTGGCTTCCTTGTAGTCTACCCTCCACCACCTGGCTTCCTTGTAGTCTACCCCCCACCACCTGGCTTCCTTGTAGTCTACCCCCACCACCTGGCTTCCTTGTAGTCTACCCCCCACCACCTGGCTTCCTTGTAATCTACCCCCCACCACCTGGCTTCCTTGTAGTCTACCCTCCACCACCTGGCTTCCTTGTAGTCTACCCCCACCACCTGGCTTCCTTGTAGTCTACCCCCCACCACCTGGCTTCCTTGTAGTCTACCCTCCACCACCTGGCTTCCTTGTAGTCTACCCTCCACCACCTGGCTTCCTTGTAGTCTACCCCCCACCACCTGGCTTCCTTGTAGTCTACCCTCCACCACCTGGCTTCCTTGTAGTCTACCCCCCACCACCTGGCTTCCTTGTAGTCTACCCCCACCACCTGGCTTCCTTGTAGTCTACCCCCCACCACCTGGCTTCCTTGTAATCTACCCCCCACCACCTGGCTTCCTTGTAGTCTACCCTCCACCACCTGGCTTCCTTGTAGTCTACCCCCACCACCTGGCTTCCTTGTAGTCTACCCCCCACCACCTGGCTTCCTTGTAGTCTACCCTCCACCACCTGGCTTCCTTGTAGTCTACCCCCCACCACCTGGCTTCCTTGTAGTCTACCCTCCACCACCTGGCTTCCTTGTAGTCTACCCCCCACCACCTGGCTTCCTTGTAGTCTACCCCCCACCACCTGGCTTCCTTGTAGTCTACCCCCCACCACCTGGCTTCCTTGTAGTCTACCCTCCACCACCTGGCTTCCTTGTAGTCTACCCTCCACCACCTGGCTTCCTTGTAGTCTACCCCCACCACCTGGCTTCCTTGTAGTCTACCCCCCACCACCTGGCTTCCTTGTAATCTACCCCCCCCACCACCTGGCTTCCTTGTAGTCTACCCTCCACCACCTGGCTTCCTTGTAGTCTACCCCCACCACCTGGCTTCCTTGTAGTCTACCCCCCACCACCTGGCTTCCTTGTAGTCTACCCTCCACCACCTGGCTTCCTTGTAGTCTACCCCCCCACCACCTGGCTTCCTTGTAGTCTACCCTCCACCACCTGGCTTCCTTGTAGTCTACCCCCCACCACCTGGCTTCCTTGTAGTCTACCCCCCACCACCTGGCTTCCTTGTAGTCTACCCCCCACCACCTGGCTTCCTTGTAGTCTACCCTCCACCACCTGGCTTCCTTGTAGTCTACCCTCCACCACCTGGCTTCCTTGTAGTCTACCCCCACCACCTGGCTTCCTTGTAGTCTACCCCCCACCACCTGGCTTCCTTGTAATCTACC
Source organism: Procambarus clarkii (assembly GCF_040958095.1). NCBI lineage: Eukaryota > Metazoa > Arthropoda > Malacostraca > Decapoda > Cambaridae > Procambarus > Procambarus clarkii. Next base: position 12,871,163 of record NC_091227.1, on the reverse strand, counting down.
CCCCCCACCACCTGGCTTCCTTGTAGTCTACCCTCCACCACCTGGCTTCCTTGTAGTCTACCCCCACCACCTGGCTTCCTTGTAGTCTACCCCCCACCACCTGGCTTCCTTGTAGTCTACCCTCCACCACCTGGCTTCCTTGTAGTCTACCCCCCACCACCTGGCTTCCTTGTAGTCTACCCCCCACCACCTGGCTTCCTTGTAGTCTACCCTCCACCACCTGGCTTCCTTGTAGTCTACCCTCCACCACCTGGCTTCCTTGTAGTCTACCCCCCACCACCTGGCTTCCTTGTAGTCTACCCCCCACCACCTGGCTTCCTTGTAGTCTACCCTCCACCACCTGGCTTCCTTGTAGTCTACCCTCCACCACCTGGCTTCCTTGTAGTCTACCCCCCACCACCTGGCTTCCTTGTAGTCTACCCCCCACCACCTGGCTTCCTTGTAGTCTACCCTCCACCACCTGGCTTCCTTGTAGTCTACCCTCCACCACCTGGCTTCCTTGTAGTCTACCCCCCACCATTTAACCTAATTGTAGTGTCCTGTTGAAACCTACTTTCTAATGTTGCAAGCACCACTTGGCTGTAGTAACTAGTGTTAGCATACTATTGCAGTGTACTTTTCATGACATGTTTGGTGTGACGTGTACAAGTTGGTAGAGAACTATAACTTGCTAGCAGCCTACTTGTCCACTGCCCACCACCTCACTCCGACAGTTGTAGTGTGTTTGCTAACATATATTTGATCTGTGAGAAAAATGTAAATCCATTTTTGTGTGCTTTCATAAGTACATCAACATATTATTTGTTACCTGCTGTCTCCCAGAATACCCAAACAATTACGCCAAGCCATTATAATTGCCCTCTTCGGGATTATTTATTTGCAATATTTCAATAATATTTAGTTTTGTCACATTTTTCTAGATTAAACAAAATCTGCAGAATAGCAAATGTTTACTTGTGAATAAGAGTGAGAACCCGTGTTGTGAACAGGTTAGCCTCACGTCCAAACTGGAAGAGCTGGTGGACCAGCTGGCGGAGAACACTCACAACATCTGGGCCCGGGAGCGGATCCTACAAGGCTGGACCTACGGCCTCAACGAGGACCCAGACATGCATCGCTCACCTCACCTCGTCAGCTATGGAAACGTCGACGATGCAATCAAAAAGGCCAACCGAGACACAGCATCCGAGACCATTCGGACTCTCCTTGTGTATGGCTACATTCTGGAGGCTCCCACGGGAGACCAGGCTGAAGGTGAGCGGCAACCTGCTTGGTATAACACATCTTGCACAACGCTCACGAGAGATAGGAAGGGATTGTGGGGAATAATATTGAGCTCTTGCATGCGACACCATGTTTCGTCAGATCTCAATGGTGAACTAAATTTAAACATCTGTCACATTGTATGGATGTGACAGTTGTTTTAACTATTCTCAGCATGGATGAAAAAGAATGTGTCATTCAGCTATTATATATATCGGTATGAGAAAATCATCTTGGGGGATCGAACCGGCGTTCAGGTGATTTCCAGACACCTGCCTTAACCGACTCTGCCAAGATAAGACAAAAGCCTATCAACTCTGGGAATCATCAGAACGCCGATTCGAGTCATCCCATTGCCACAAAATTATTTTCTCGTTGACATATCATGCCATTATGATTTCTTTGTAACGTATCAGTATGGGGAGTGATTATCGCCGTGCGGATGATGAAAATGGTTGAGCAAAAATTCAGTCATATTATAATTTTGGAATTATTATAATTAAGAAAATTTATTCGAGTAATACATTCAAAGTAGTGTTGAGAAACTGTGCAAGAGGGAGCCGGTCGGCCGAGCGGACAGCACGCTGGACTGTGATCCTGTGGTCCCGGGTTCGATCCCGGGCGCCGGCGAGAAACAATGGGCAGAGTTTCTTTCACCCTATGCCCCTGTTACCTAGCAGTAAATAGGTACCTGGGTGTTAGTCAGCTGTCACGGGCTGCTTCCTGGGGGTGGAGGCCTGGTCGAGGACCGGGCCGCGGGGACACTGAAAGCCCCGAAATCATCTCAAGATAACCTCAAGAAGAAGAAGAGTACGAGCAGCATATCTCGAGATGCATCTGTTTAGATTTACTTCTACACTCATATAGTTTACAAACTTTGCTACACTCTTTTTTACATGCTAATGAACTTTTAATAAAACCTACCTGTTCAAATGTCATTTAATATAATAATTAGTTTGCTTATATCTCATATATTTATGAGATATATATTATATTTCATATCTCATATATTTAAGATATCCACTTATCTCTTCACGTGACACACGTATATGTATAGAGTTAAACTAAACACTTAAAAAGACTTGACTTTACACTTAAGATTCCACTGATTAACGCCGATACAAGTCTGTTACTCCTGTTGCAACCCGTTCTCGCACTTGCTTACTGTCAATATTGGCGTATTTAATAAGTGCATATGTGACATACTAATTGATTGTGAATATTTTAGTTTACCTTGAAAAGCTTCATAGAGAACACCGACCTCACCTAACCTTCTTAGTATGTTAAGATAAGCATCTTATTGCTTCTTATTTACAATTATTACTTAACCTATCAACGGTATAGGTTAAGTAATAATTGTAATTAAGAAGCAATAAGATACTAATCTTAACATACTAAGAAGGTTAGGTGAGGTCGGTGTTTTCTATGAAGCTTTTCAAGGTAAACTAAAATATTCACAATCAATTAGTATGTCACATATGCACTTATTAAATAAGCCAATATTGAGAGTAAGCAAGTGCGAGAACGGGTTGCCTGTAAACACTTCATCACGTAACATCAGTTCTACTATATCCACACACTTCTTCAAAGTTGCTCTGTTCTTCCACAATAAGGGGGGCGGGGGGGGGGCAACACAACTTGGAGACGCTTTCTCCAGAAATCTTGTGATTTATCCTGACCAGGTTATTGATACAGACCAGAGACCTACTGAAGGTCCCACCGGAAAGATAAGTTGCATTGAATGCAACATTTTACCTATTTTGATGGGATTAACTTGGACCACAGTGGTGAGGACACTAACATGGACCACAGTGTTGAGGACACTAACATGGACCACAGTGGTGAGGACACTAACATGGACCACAGTGTTGAGGACACTAACATGGACCACAGTGTTGAGGGCACTAACATGGACCACAGTGTTGAGGACACTAACATGGACCACAGTGGTGAGGACACTAACATGGACCACAGTGGTGAGGACACTAACATGGACCACAGTGGTGAGGACACTAACATGGACCACAGTGGTGAGGACACTAACATGGACCACAGTGGTGAGGACACTAACATGGACCACAGTGGTGAGGACACTAACATGGACCACACAGTGTTGAGGACACTAACATGGACCACAGTGTTGAGGGCACTAACATGGACCACACAGTGTTGAGGACACTAACATGGACCACACAGTGTTGAGGACACTAACATGGACCACAGTGTTGAGGGCACTAACATGGACCACACAGTGTTGAGGACACTAACATGGACCACAGTGTTGAGGGCACTAACATGGACCACACAGTGTTGAGGACACTAACATCGACCACAGTGGTGAGGACACTAACATGGACCACAGTGTAGAGGACACTAACATGGACCACAGTGTTGAGGACACTAACATGGACCACACAGTGTTGAGGACACTAACATGGACCACAGTGGTGAGGACACTAACATGGACCACAGTGTTGAGGACACTAACATGGACCACAGTGGTGAGGACACTAACATGGACCACAGTGTTGAGGACACTAACATGGACCACAGTGTTGAGGACACTAACATGGACCACAGTGGTGAGGACACTAACATGGACCACAGTGTTGAGGACACTAACATGGACCACAGTGTTGAGGACACTAACATGGACCACAGTGTTGAGGACACTAACATGGACCACAGTGTTGAGGACACTAACATGGACCACAGTGGTGAGGACATAACATGGACCACAGTGTTGAGGACACTAACATGGACCACAGTGGTGAGGACACTAACATGGACCACACAGTGTTGAGGGCACTAACATGGACCACAGTGGTGAGGGCACTAACATGGACCACAGTGTTGAGGACACTAACATGGACCACAGTGTTGAGGACACTAACATGGACCACAGTGGTGAGGGCACTAACATGGACCACAGTGTTGAGGGCACTAACATGGACCAGTGTTGAGGGCACTAACATGGACCACAGTGTTGAGGGCACTAACATGGACCACAGTGTTGAGGACACTAACATGGACCACAGTGTTGAGGGCACTAACATGGACCACAGTGTTGAGGACACTAACATGGACCACAGTGTTGAGGGCACTAACATGGACCACAGTGTTGAGGACACTAACATGGACCACAGTGTTGAGGACACTAACATGGACCACAGTGTTGAGGGCACTAACATGGACCACAGTGTTGAGGGCACTAACATGGACCACAGTGTTGAGGACACTAACATGGAGTTGTGTTGGTGACAGCGGCGGCCGCAGCCATACAGAGCATCAAGCGAGGCACGGCCCACCGCACCTACCGTCTGGAGAACACCAACGCCGTCACTTCTGGCAAATGGTACTTTGAGATGGAAGTTCTTACCTCTGGACCCATGCGCGTGGGCTGGATAGAGACGAGCAGTCCGCCCGGGACGGAGCTGGGCTGCGACGACAAGTCTTGGGCCTTCGACGGGTTCCGTGTAAGTATGAAGAACGGGTGAGCTTCTCCCGCTTCTTTGGGAGAGCTCACTGGTCGCTCTTGTCACATCCTATCGTTCACTATGTAAATAATAAATTAAACAAATTTAAATGCTGTTCATTTATTTGAACGTTATTTATGGTAATTTTATTATGCCAAATAATATGAGACAAGTAGATTCCTGAGTAAATAAAGCAACAATCAGTAGACCGACACAATTGCTGGAGAAGTTCATAATTGTTTTGGTCATGCTGAAATTTAATTGTAATTGCACTCAGATAAATGCTAATTACTGTTGTACGTAATTTTCCGTCAGTTCAGTGAAAAATTGCAAGTGATTGTCAATAATATAGAAATGTTTTCACATTGAACCTTTATCAGCTTGGGACACCTAGACGTGACAAGTTTCATGATTTGTTAATTGTGTGTGATGACTGTGACACAGTGCTTAGGAACTGTGACGACTGTGACACAGTGCTCAGGAACTGTGACACAGTACTCAGGAACTGTGACACAGTGCTCAGGAACTGTGACACAGTGCTCAGGAACTGTATGATGACTGACACAGTGCTCAGGAACTGTGACGACTGTGACACAGTGCTCAGGAACTGTATGATGACTGACACAGTGCTCAGGAACTGTGACGACTGTGACACAGTGCTCAGGAACTGTATGATGACTGACACAGTGCTCAGGAACTGTGACGACTGTGACACAGTGCTCAGGAACACACACACTCTCTCTCTTTCTCTCTCTCTCTCTTACTCTCTCTTTCTCTCTCTTTCTCTCTCTCTCTCTCTCTCTCTCTCTCTCTCTCTCTCTCTCTCTCTCTCTCTCTCTCTCTCTCTCTCTCTCTCTCTCTCTCTCTCTCTCTCTCTCTCACTCTCTCTCACTCTCTCTCTCTGTGAAAGCATTTACTGCTGCAAGTAAACAGTCTCACACTCCCATAGATGTTAGCAAAATTCACCTTCAAATAAGTCATGCAGTTTTCTAAATATTCGATAGTAAATAATATGAAGCATAATATCGTTGAATATAATGACTGGTCTAATACAGTGCTCTAAATGTCTAGTCTGAATATGAGTTATAACAATTGTAGTAAGAACAAGTATGTTGTGGTGTGGTAAACACATGGCACAGATCACAGTCCTGCGCCACGCTCAACATATGGGGCACATGCCATATATATATTGAAGATGAAAATTGCAGCAACTCTGTTGACTTGATGCTATTGTGACTACTTGGTATAAACAAGTCAGGTTTGAAATGTATAATGAATGTAGAAGTGGGTGTGAGAGTGAAGCGGTGCCTCCTGGGCTGTAAGTATGAAGCAGTAACTTGGCCTGTATCTTTAAAGCACATGAAGCACCATATGGGCGGGACGGAGGCGTACGGACGACGTGCCCAGCCGGGCGACGTTGTGGGGGTAATGATGGACCTGCATGACAAGACCATCAGTAAGTGTGTTGGTGTACCTGGCTGGCCTGCCTCTCCGCTCGGGTCTCCCGTCGCACCACACACGCCCACAAAACACATTCCAACATAACTTATCACGCTTGTTTACATAAATGAAACATTTTCACACACACACAAAAAAAATCCAAACAGAGACGTGTGATGGGGCGGGATGAGGCTTGAGGGGTACCGTGAGTGTGCTATCTCTGTGGTACCGTGAGTGTGCTATCTCTGTGGTACCGTGAGTGTGCTATCTCTGTGGTACCGTGAGTGTGCTATCTCTGTGGTACCGTGAGTGTGCTATCTCTGTGGAGTCTTTCACTAACATTCAAGGTCTCTATTCTTCACAGATGTGCATCAGCCGCTCTGCAGCCACATAAGTTCCTACCCCTAACCCAGCGCTGTGTTCTACACCGTGTTCTTGGCATGTAGTAAACTGCAGCACAAACTCCACATGGAAACTAACCATAACAATTATACTCCCTCACCAAAAATCTTAAGGTGGTGCAGTGCCACTTTGACGTGTCTGCTGCACTTTACTACTGTCTGATTTTTACCCTAAATAATGTCTCGTTGCAAAAATAAGTGTCCCTGTTGCAATGTTGCTAATAGTTTGTATGTGATACAGGAAGAAAAGTGTCATTCGGGCGGTTTGGACAGCTACGGCCACAAGTGGCAGGTCGGAGACGTGGTAGGCGTGTGCCTTGATATATTCGACAGAACCATCAGTGAGTGATTGATGTCTAATCCTTGCTGACTGTCGTGAGTGGTGAAGTAGCGGGTGTGGTGGCTAGCTCACGTTAGTTGTAGCATTAGACATTTAGCCGGAATTTCTGGCAGAATATGAGCGGTACCTGACTAGCTTATAACGTAGATCATGTTGATGCTTGTATGTTTCTGGCCCGTCGAGGTCGGGCAAAGCGTCCTGGCTCGTCTGTTGCATCTTCCCGTCCCATGCGTGTGGCTGTTCTAGTTATCTTCGTATGACCGTTTGCATTGCAGTCATTTTAGATATGTCATGCTTGCACTCAAGACAGCAGCACTATATGTGGAGCTACTGTGGTTACCCGTGTACGACGGGAGGAAGCAGGTGTGGAGCCGGTGGCTTCCTCCACCCGATGTACGCAGCCAATTTTATACTTTTTGAGTTACTGATGTATTACTGCTACGCACACACCGCCTGCAGGCCACTAAGGCCTCCAGGCGTTCATCAAGGGCTTCACAAAACTAGGGCTTCCTGCTTCGCATTAGTGTTTTCTTTAAGCATGTTTGTTCCAACAATTATAACTTCAGTCGACACAGAAATTTATGACAAATTATGCTGTCTTTCTATTTTCTAATGTACAAAGTGCGGATAAAGGTCAGTCTTACAGCCCTGCTGCTGGTACTCTTCCTCGGAGAGAAGAGTGCATAAGAGTGCATTTATACTGCCGTATGTATTGATATGTATAACCGTGTATGTCTGCCGTCTACTGTATTTTGGAACTGCATTTTTGTTTTCTCGTTGCATGTAAATGTTTGATTTTTGTTATTAATGAATTTGTTGTACTTACATTGAGTCTCATGAGTCACTCACAGATGTCAAGTCCATAGTGTGTGTGTGTGTGTGTGTTACAAATAGTGGGTTGTACTATGGGGGATCTAGTGTTAATGTGGTGAAGGGGCAGCAGGTAGAATAAAGGTGTATCTCTAATAGTGGAGAGCAGTAAGGCCCGGCCCCCAATAAAAAATATAAACAGTGATTAATAATTGGCTACAAAACAATGTCAGTCTAGAGGTAGATCACAGATCTCCTACACAGGAAGAATGGATACTCCTTTAACTTACTTATTTATTAACCCCTTAACAACCCCCCATATACATTCACACAAATAACAATAATAACTTTACCACACTATCTTACGTTAAAAGCCTTGGTCCACATAAGCAGGATGCAAGGTTTTACACTGAGCACAAGCTAGGGTAAAGTTTACTAGTGAAGAACTTGAAGCTTGAGGCAGCTTAGGGTAGTGAGCCCAAGTGGTACCCTAGCACAACACAACACTAAGGGGTACCCAAACACTGGAAAATACTACCCCAGGTCTACACCAATCTTACAATCTCAGAGTAGGCACAATTAAATACACAATACTTATCTTAGTAAACTAGACACAGAAATAGGTAAGGGTGAGTAGTAGGAGGAAGGGGAGAGAGGTGCAGAGCCACACAGTATAGATGTTTACACCTCGAACGCCAGCCAGAGAAGGGAGACCGTCTCCAGTCTCCTTCCTCAGCTGACTCGCTGCCGGCAGACTACTCAATTAATTGTACAGCAGCCCTATATCCAAGTTTACTCAGATCTACTTTACTAATACTTTCTAATTATTTGTAAACATAGTTGATGCCTATTTTATTACTTAATAATCAACCCCAAGCTCAGTCTTTAAATGCTCTTTGAGAAACAAGAATCGTCTTACGTCTGGCAGGGAAGATACAAACACAGACACCTCGCCATGCGTCCCACTAATATAAAGTAGTTTATTTAGCTCAATTTGACCTCTGGTTTCCATTTGAGGAACCCAGGGTCGTAACAGTGTCAGTGTGTGTGTGTGTGTGTGTATGATACCCACTCTCCCCCAGGCATATTGTCCCTGTATGTGGCTGTTGTGTAGCCTAGGTGGCTATGGAAAGTTAACATTAAATATACTAATTTTATTTTTTAAATTTATACTTTTCAAAAATAAGTGAATAAAAAATTTGGAGAAGAAACAAATGTGGACATATGTACAGTTTGTGAGCCTACGGAGATTAATCATGAGGATAGGCACCGCAAGGTTATTGTAGTGATATGAAGAGTTGGCACTTACAACTATCGAAGTAAATGTGGTAGGTAGCATTAAAGGGGTGTAGTTGGCACTGTTGGAGATAGTTGGCACTATGACAGATAGTTGGCACTGTTGGAGATAGTTGGCACTGTTGGAGATAGTTGGCACTATGGGAGATAGTTGGCACTATGAGAAATGGTTGACACTATGGGAAATAGTTGGCACTATGAGAGATGGTTGGCACTACGGGGGATAGTTGGTACTATATTAGATGGAACTGAAATGTGATTGGTACTATGGGGCGTGGCCTCGTAGCCTGGTGGATAGCGCGCAGGACTCGTAATTCTGTGGCGCGGGTTCGATTCCCGCACGAGGCAGAAATAAATGGGCAAATTTTCTTTCACCCTGAATGCCCCTGTTACCTAGCAGTAAATAGGTACCTGGGAGTTAGTCAGCTGTCACGGGCTGCTTCCTGGGGGTGGAGGCCTGGTCGAGGACCGGGCCGCGGGGACACTAAAGCCCCGAAATCATCTCAAGATAACCTCAAGATGGGAGATGGTCGGCACTATGACAGATAGTTGTCACTATGGGATATGGCACTATGACAGTTGGCACCAAGAGAGTTGGTACTATTAGAGTTGTTGGCACTGAGAGATGGTTGGCACTATGCACTATGGGAGATAGTTGGCACTATGGGAGATAGTTGGCACTATGAGAGATATTGACACTATGGGAGATGGCACTATGAGATAGTTGTCATATGGGAGATGGCACTATGAAAGATAGTTGGCATTACTGGGAGAGACATTTTCATGTTGCTTATTAGCAAATGTAAGATAATAGTTTAAGGCATATAATAACAGACTGTAGAGCACTCACTATTACACACAAACGAACTGGATAGATAGCGTCCTCACTCTTAATCTCATATATTTATTTATTCTTGTTAAGAAAAATACTAAGAAAATGTGATTCATATATAAATCGCTTCTCATTAAAAGTAATGGAGAGATGAAAAGTAAAAAGATGGTGGTTAGGGGAGTGAGTAAGCCTTGGTAAGTAAGTAAGTAACCTTGGGTATGTTCCGTAGGCTTCTCGCTCAACGGGGAGCTGATGATGGACGCGAGCGGGTCAGAGACGGCCTTCAGCGACGTCCAGGGAGACGCCTTCGTCCCTGCCTGCACTCTAGGCGTCGGCCAGAAGGCTCACTTAGTCTTTGGTCAAGACATAAATCATCTCAAGTTCTTCACAACTTATGGTCTCCAGGAGGGATATGAACCATTCTGTGTGTGAGTATACGCCTAACTTTTAGGCACTATGGGAGATAATATAGAAACTTTTAGGTTTGTTAAATGATGTATTGCTTTATGTAATATAGTATAAGTTATTCATTCAACATATTTCCACAATTTAATTATCCGTTTGTATGGTGTTTCAGGAACATGGAGCGTCCGGTTACCTACTGGTACACAAAGGACCAGCCTATTTTCGAGAACAACGAGGACTTGCCAGACTCGACTATCGACGTGACTCGCATCCCAGCGGGCTCCGAGACTCCTCCCTGCCTTAAGATCGCCTCCAAGATGTTCGAGCAGTGCGAGAAAGCCAACTGGGAGTTCCTACGAGTCTCCTTGCCAGTGGTGTGCGACCAGGTCTTTATAGAGTAAGTGAACGTTTCTCCAAATCAAGTAAGTGGATTTAGACTCCTTCATAAAGGTGAAACATGGCCATTGGTTATTTATTGGTTCTCGAAAATCAATAAATAGCTATAATTGTTACAGGTAATTTCAAGTACAGGATTTGATTTTAAATTAATCAGAAATATATTTACTAAAGTAATTTTGATCTCAAATTACCTAATACGTGTAAAGTCGTTTGGATAATAGTGATGTACCTCTACTTCTCTTTAACTTGTCATTCTTTCGTCCAACCACTTGGGCTGGACGGTAGAGCGACGGTCTCGCTTCATGCAGGTCGGCGTTCAATCCCCGACCGTCCAAGTGGCTGGGCACCATTCCTTTCCCCCGGTCCCATCCCAAAACCTTATCCTGACCCCTTCCCAGTGCTATATAGTCGTAATGCCTTGGTGCTTTCCCCTGAAAATTCCCTTCCCTTGTCATTCTTTTGTTTGGATAATGAAGGTAAGTTTTGCATTTGGGGCTGCCAGTTGCTTAGTGATGTCATCAAGGAGTTTGCTAAGTCATCTGATCTCCTGCTCAAATACAGATAGAATGTCGTGACCTTAAACTGAGCAGTTTGCTTGATCAGTATGTAATGATCAATATGTTGCATATTATATGTATATATATGTGACAATAAATTAGGTTCATAATTACTGTCAGTTTGAATGCAGTAAAAGAGATCAAATAACATAGGATACAAACCCACACTTTTGTATTTGTGAAATTTTTGTAAGGAATTTATACGAAGTCGTTTGCACTCCCCTGAGTGCTTTATCAAGGTCTGAGTGTGTGACTAGGACGCGACTTACATCTCAACGTCTAATCAAATGATTAAACGTTGTGCAAAAGTCTATAGTGATTAGACGGTCCTAATTACACACTCAGACCTTGACAAAGGATTCAGAAGAGTGCAAAAGACTTGTTGTAAATTCCTTACATAAATTTCACAAATACACAAGTGTGGGTTTTTACCAACAATAATATTAATTATAGTTAAATAGAATATTGCAAGTGTGCACTGTTTGAAGGCTAGAGATTATGGCCAGGAAGAGGTAGACAGCGTACGGTGATGTACTGAGAGACCTCATAAGTTGTCTTTGTGCCACGTTACAGAAAGCTTCACTTAGATGTGTAAGAAGCATTGTCTTGGTGGTCTGTGATCTCACTCAAGCACAGGAATGATTTTTACTGTTTCATCATTGGATATTTCATCAATTCTGGCAGTTTCAGATGACTTATTTATTTCACGCTTGCTATTAATGCAAAAATCTCTTGGATAGTGAGGAAGAAAAGGCGGCTCGCTGGCAGGAAGTGAGGAACCGTCAGCACAGGATCCAGCACGGGGAGGTTCAGCCTTCCATGGCCTTCCAGAGCTCCCTCGTCGACACGGGCTTCTCCCTCTCAGACATCAAAGGTGCGCTTGTCTAAACTTTTTTCCTGGATAGCAAAGACCTGTTCTGAAGACACATCTTTTCTTGATATTCACGTACATTCTACAACACATCTATGCACCATTTCTAAAATGAGTTTAACCCTATACTATTCTTCCTGCCATCTAATGTATGATCATTTAAGTCTACCTGACTTATACAAGATAATATGACATTAACTTGAGAAATCATTCATATATGACACAAGAAATTACTTGAAACATAAGAGTGAATACTGGTGAAGGTTTATTGACCAATACATGTCAGGTCACTATGAGGATACGTTTCTAGTAATTCTCTTACCAAAATTGCATTTAATTCGTCTATTAATAATTTACTGAAAGTTACTAAACAATTAGTCCGTAATTTTTAGTCATGCCCGAAACACTATGCGTGCTAGTGGCTTTACAAGAATATAAAACTTCAAATCTCTGTACTCTGATAAACCCAATGTACCTTCTTGTATATGAATAAATAAGTAAATATATTAGTAATTATTTATTTATTTATTTATTTATTTATATAATTTATTTTAAGGTTATAATGTATTGATGACCAACAGAGCTTCACTATAGTAATGAGGAAGGTGTGGAGGCTGATGAGGGCATGGCCAGGAAAGGCACTTCAGCGGACAAGCCCTCTCAAGACCCTGGTAAGTGATGTATTAATGTATATAACTACTTGTATACATTTACACAACTTTCAAGCATTGTACACTTATGTGTTTCACGTGATTTTTGAAGAATTAGGGAAGTGCAGCATCAGTGACAGGAGAAATTATATACTGAGGAATGGTTAGTAGTAGATGGAGAAATTACTTTGAAAGTCAAATGATTGCCACTGATGGACTAGATGCTAATGTAAGGACATGTTGAAGTTACACACAGAAATCACAATAGCGTGATGCATCAAATGAACAAATCCACATGGGCCGTGATGAGGGCCGGGTTCATTTGATGCATCACGCTATTATGATTTGTGTGTGTAATGAAGTAAGGGCGAAGAAGTAGAACAGCTTGTTGACCTCGCCCGGGTGCATGGGGGGGGGGGGAATTGTATAATACCCTGGTTTGTGTCTTGGAGAGACTGCAAGATCCGTGTGAGGGCAGTAGAACTCTCGGTTGCAATTCTTTTACCATGTCGTGGCACAGTCGATTAAGGTGCGTCTGGGATCCTCTCAGACGTAGGTTCGAACCCTCATCACGGCCCTCGTGAATTTGTTCATTGTTGAAGTTTGTGGTATGAGAAGAGTGTAAGGTCACATGACTCCTGTGGAAGAGGTGAATATATCAGTGAAGAAACTGAACTGGAAGAGCTGCGGGTGTTGATGCTGCAAAGCAGAAATCATTAAGCGCTGTTCACAGAAAGGAAGTGTGTGAAGAATTTGAAAGGGAGCATAGGACAGTAGTTACAGTTTTGTGTCAGAGGATTGGAAAATAAAGAGCTGTGTTTGTATCACTGTAAATATTCTAAGAATGTAAGAGCAACAACAGTGAAAAATATAAATTAATCTTAGTACTTCTGTTTCATTAAACGTCTGGACGGAAGCTGGGGCCACCAAGGAGGAAAAGTCTAATAAAATCTAAAGTCTCCAGGTGGCGCCACGCTTGCTGACTGAGGCGGCCTCTGACGGCACGACAGCGCTCACACTATTTTCCTATTTCATTATAATCGTTCCAACATTTTGTGGTCACGTGATCTGACACTTCATTCTGAGAAAAGTTGGTAATATGTGTTGAAGAATAATGACCACAAGAGTAATGGCTTTTACTGCAGAACTGGTCATTCATGATAGTGGTCCGTTATAAGGGGGAGGAGAGTAACTTTATCATGTAACAGAATGTCGGGTAGCAGCCGGGTAGGATTTGGGGATTGATGCATCACGTTAATGTGATTTCTTTGTGCATTATTATTATTATTATTATTATTATTATTATTATTATTATTATTATTATTATTATTTTCATTGCGTGTATTTTCCAGTTACCTTGTCCACTGAGGTGACTCGCGAGACACAGGAGGCGACGCCAGAACCAGCAGAGAGGAAAAAGCGAGGCAAGTCGCCTTTCAGGTAGGTAACGTGATGGGTGGAGTGAGGGGTCGGGAGGGGTGGAGTGAGGGGTCGGGAGGGGTGGAGTGAGGGGATGGGAGGGGAAGGGGGGGGGGGGGGGGGATCGCCCATGTTGTAGCTTCCCCTCGCAGCCTTCACCATGTACACACCCAACACCCAACCAACTAATGTTTGAGCATTAATGATCACGTTACTAACGCTTATAGGTTATATTGGTTAATTGATTACAATAGCTTAACATTTCCCTAGTGTATCATATTCTGTTTTATTGATCTCCATTATACATACAGCACACATCCCCCAAAGTTGTATTATGGAAATCAGCTTCTGATAGATTTAAACCTGAGATGCAGCATCTTTCATATAGAGCTCTTTACTGTTGCAACTTAGTGTCTCTCTTGCAAGCATGGACATGATACGTGAGGACCTAACGGAGCGTCGCCTTAGATTCAAGAGCAGGTGAGTCCCTGGTTGCAGTGTTGGACCCCTTCCCGAAGAGAGCAACGGGGGGGCGCTAGCTCCAACACCCATAACCTTCCTACTCCTCCTTGTCACCTGATATACTGAAAATATGGATTGTTGTTGCATGATGCCTACTAAAGGGGACCAGATTTAACATTTTGGCTTAATAGGGTGGGGGAGGGTGGCGTTGGATCCCTCACTGACCATGTCGTGTTCCCTCCACCGGCTGCCCTGAGCAGACAGTTCCACACCGCCGTGACTGCCGTCATGGCTGCCAGGTACTCACGTCTCGCCTAATTTATGTAAAAAATGCACGTATATATATTTTCTTCACATATGGCCTATTCTCCTGCATCAGCCTTGCGGTGCCCGGGGCAAATATCTAGCAGCTGGAGCCAGGGACAAGTAGCAATGCCCAGGGCCTGAGTCAGGCGCCACAAGGCTCCCAGAGTCTGGGGCGCCTTGTGGGGTCCAGACCCGGCACTCAGTCATTGGAGCTCCCAGATCCCGTGAAAGCTAATAATCAAATCCCATGGCAGCTAGCAACATCGGGGTGATTGCCAGTTAGCGGGAGGCTCTTGACTATTGACAGTTCATGGAGTATGGTGCAGCTTGCAATGTACTTGATTTCCATGGGCAACTAGCAGTCCTCATAATCCAGGTCTGCTCGCTTCAGGGAAATTGCCAACGTCTTAATTCGTTTGTAGCAATTAAAAGTTTTTCTATGTCCACATGTCTGAGGAGCAGCAGGCGTCTGTTGCTGTGAACAATGTCATGTGTTAGTGTGGTTTGGAATGCTTGCAAAGACAGCCTAAGCTAGCCAATAGCCACGATAGCCTTAGACTGTCAGTTGTGCCCAGCACCTGTGGATTGGAAGACCCTGCACAGACCACCAGGCACCCATGACATCCATCACACTCCACAAACAGTTTAACAGCTTTTCACAAACTATTTATTAGTATCTCTTATCAAATTAAAATGTTTGAACCAAACAAGCTTTAGTGTAGGCTGTCACTAGAGATCACTGTAAATGTACCAAATATATAGGTGCTTCGTTGTAAATAATGCTACTGACGGCCAAGACTCTGAGCTCCTTCTAAGCTTACTGACTGCGTTTTAGTTGTCACAAAATGCAATATACATTATATGATCATTTTAATGTAAAAAATTAATTTAATTTGAGTGTAATTTCTGGAAGGATCCTCTCAGTCGCTCCCCAATGTTGCAACATGGAAGCAACCAAGCCTTCGGGAACCAACCAGGATTCTGTGACCTATGAACACCAACCGAAAGTCTGAACCAGAATCTGGTCTGTTCTGATCTGGTGAAGGACGTCTGGGGATAGATCACCAGAACCCAAGCAAAAATTATATCAAAGTCAGAATTCTCCAAAGCAAACAACATCTTGGAGATATTTTGTTGAATTGACGAAAGTGATGCAAGCAATCGTTTCCAAGCCAAGATCACAGCATATATTCATTCGCCCATCACCAATCAGATTTTGGGCTCTGGCATATTTCAGTGCCTCCCTCTTTCTATTTGCTTTGGTGTCAATTCGTTCCACCTTCTGTAGCTAGGGTTATCTTACCTGGTAGCCGGCTTGCATTCCCTCTGCCCCATCAAGGTTGTCTTCTCTATGGGATTCGTTTTGCTTTCTCTTCAGGCCTTCCACTTCCAGGCACTGCATGGGGTTTTATTCCTCAGCGGGCCCTGTTAATGGAGAATTTTTGTTTTGTTTTTTAAGGTGTGTGCTAGTGTAAATCTTGCATCCTGCTCTTCTTTTAGCTGTCTTCCTGATGCTGGGGCAGAGGGCGAGCTCAGTCACATGTGTGACTGTTCTTCATTGAGATCCCTGGTGGATCTGAAACCAAGTGGATATTATAGGTCGGGATTTTGTGTCTGCTTCATCAAGATATGTTCCCTTCACGTGGCCTACTTGCTTGTCTGTTGACAATTATGATGCTGATTTGCCCTTCAAAGGCCCTAGCATGTCTAGCTCTAGGTCATGGCAGTCTAGCATGGCTTTGCTGGCCACCGGCCTGACACCACTGTGTGAGTTTCCTACAATGTGATTCGGTGCTCCTGTCATTCTTGCTGTCACCGTCATTCTGCATTGTTTGCCACTGTTGGACTTCTGTTGTAGCTGAATCACTTTCGTGATGAGCGCTTACTAAGTGGTGGCTGTATTATGGGATCGACGTCCCAGTTGTCTTTGGCGCCCTCTTGTGGACCTTGGTAGTTGAATCCCTGCTGTTCTGTGAGGAGGAAGTGAAGCAGTTGATTATGAGACTTGTGCCAAGTTACTCCTTCCTCTTCTGGTGTTTTTTCATCAACTGTTGAAGAAGGCTTCTCTGCCTTCACCATAGTTTCGGGCCCCAAAGTGGCTATATGGGCCATAGACCTACACGCTCCAGTGGAGCTGGGCATTGCACTGTCCGAGTCACTGTTGTAGGTAGCTGGACTTTCTATCCTCATCCTTTGTTTCTTAGCAGTGTTTTTGAGTTATCAGTTTTCAGCATCCACAGGCTCCAGAGACTTCTCAGAAAGATTTTTGGTTGCCCTTTTACCCTCTGTGGTATCTGGTACTTACCTATTAATACTTATTAGTGTATGGGGGAGTGAGGTTTAGCTCTTTATGCTACACCTACCTCTTGTGTCCTCTTGTCCTGCATTCTCTCAATCTGAAGAGGCTATCGTTGTCATCTATTCCCCTCAGTATCGTGTACGTTGTGTTTATATACCCTCCATTCGCTTCTAGTGTCTCGCTGAGTATTTATTGTTCCACAGGAACACTTATTCATACACCGGCGCAGTATGAGCTCGACTTTTCTGCTGGGCGTACATTTCCGGGTCCCTGTTAGTGGCCTGGACTCGCCTCCTTTATGCAGGTTCGGATTTGGTGCGGCCGAACTTGTTTCGGTTCTTTATCTGGGACCAGGACCACACAGCTCTATTGTGTATGAGTACCCTTCTCAATCTTGGTTGTGGTATGAGGTCTGGGCTTCCTTTCCGTTTGCCGGGCATGAGTTTTTTCTCCATACTCTTGCACTTTACTGGAAAGAAGTCGCTTCTGAGTTTCATGTTTTTCTGCTTTTTTGAATTTTCAAGGCGACCACTGTTGCAGTGCATATGCCAACTTTGCCTAGTTACATTGGTACATGGCAGTTCCATATCCTAGTGCCTGAGTTATCAATGAGGCTTGTTGCAGTGAATCACTAAGTGAGCATTAGATAGGCCGAGGGTCATCGAATCTGTGTGGCGCAAGATGTTTTTTGTTCGGCAGTTATGTGAAGGTTTTGGGTCCTTGTTGTGAGACCTCATAATCCACAGCAGCTAAGTTATGGTCTGCTACCGCTGCAACGGATGATGTGCCCAAGCTGTTTGCACCTCCCTGCTGCCATCTGGTGGTGGGTGGGAATGTGCAAACGGCGATCTCGCAGTGGAAGTGATTATTTACATCTTTTCTGGGCGGAGCCCCTACAGCTCCTTGGAGCTATTCAGGCTGATATGAATATGCCTAACTTTGGCATCAGTCGATGTGGGTGGAGTTCTAGGCCTACCGGGGACAATGAGCCAGAACCTGGCCCCCTCAGAGAGGCACGAGGACCAATGGCCTATAGAAATGCACATGTGATTTTGGGGCATTCTATATCTGTCATCGACCGGGACAGGCACCCAGAATGGTAAGCGCCCCAAAACAAACCCCCTTTTCTGGTTAAAACGACAAAAATAGACAAATGAGTGGACAGAACTCCTCCAATTTTTTTTATTTTTTTTTTATTTTTACATGCAAGCATGCGTATAAGTTACAATAAAAGCATAGACAAACATATCATAGAACACAAGCACAAAGCACACATATGTACACGGACAAAGGAACAAATCAAGAGAAGACCAGCCGGAAGGGCTGATCACAAAACACACAAAAGCGCATACACAAAACACAAAAAAAAGAAAACACAAGGTAAGATAAGCATAGGGGAAACACCAAAACAAAACGCACACATAACAAGCCTACCAACACCCCAAACACAGATGGAGATGCACCAACACAAAACCATAAACATACAATAATAAAGATAAAAACAATAAAAAAAAAACAGACCTCCCAAACAAACTGGAGGCAAAACATAACAAGGAGCATAAACCTTGGCCGAAACACGCCAACAGCCTGAAGGGCATGCAATATGACATAAACAAGCGCACACGACATCCACAACTGGACACACAAACGCACAGGAACCGCACACCCACAAACAAGCCATACAAAGAAACCCACAACACAAACCGGAGCACGCAGGAACCGGGAAGCATAACCCACCCCACCCACACACACACACACCCTACCCGCACCCCACAGCCACGCACACAAAAGGATACACAAAATACAAAGAACTCATATGCGAGGAACACAGTCCTCAAGAGGTAGAAGCGTACTTTTCAGGGAAAAAATCGTAAGGATACTTCTTATAAGCCTCCCAAATTAAATCCTCAAGGTCGGAAGGGTTACGGATCCCCCGCGACCGAAGGGGTATCATAAACTCTGGAACATCCAGATCAGGCGGCAACGGCCAACGCTTAAGGTCACTGACGCAAGTCACATAACGAGGCCGGGGAGCGCCAACCACGCCCTGCGAGGAAGCAGACGACACTGAAGATGCGGACGAGGGTAGCTGAGACTGCCTCGCCGTCGTAAGCACAGGAACAGGGGACGGTTGACGAGACGGTAGCCCTTCCATTGAGACCGCAGGAGACACGGAAGAGACGGCCAGAGACGGAAGAGGCGGCAAGACTGCTGCCGAGAAAACGGGGACTGAGGAATGGGTCTCAAAACCCCGAGTGAGCATCTTTTCTCAACACCACTACCAGGGCCCCCCCGCTCACCACGAACCTCAGCAGGGGGAACTAACCCCCACGTGGAATGGGAGCCATCCGTCGCAGGCAACGCCCCCGAAGCAGGAGCCGCAGACACCATACTGGAAGCGAAGGCTGGAACACCAGTACCAGCATCCTCAGGCAAATGCACCTCCACCACCACCGTGGTAGGCAATACACCCGGAGCCACCCCACCGCCGCCGGAAGATCCACAATCGCCGAATTCACCAACATCGGCCCCACACTTGAGAAAAACGCCGGGTACGCTTAGACTCAGGCCGCACATCGTCAGACCCGGAGGCAGACTCGGAGACACGGGCAACACACGCCGGCTGAACCGAAGCACGACGCAGAACGGCAGCATCCTCAACCACATGGGGTACCAGGCCAGGGACAGGAGGAAGCGCCGGACCGACCTCAGCACCCAGCACATCCGGGACCTGAGGCACGGACATAGGGTCAGGCGGAGTTGCCGAAGACGCGGGAGAAGACGGGGTACCCGCACATGGTGCACCAAGAAGGCCCTCGGGAACAGGGAGAACAGTGGCGGGAGCAGGTAGACCAACCGACGGCACCACATCACCCGGATGAGGAACAGCAACCACCGGGGGGGGGGGGGGGGTCCGCAGCAGCAGTGAACGGGACCCGCACCTCCTCATCTCCGGAATCCACGCCCTGAGGGAGCGGCAGGAAATCCTCCTCCCGGAACAAGTTGATAGGAGCAGCAGGGACCTCAGAGCACTCGGCAGGGTGCTCTGAGGTCCCTGTGGTCAGCTGATGCGGCCATGTGGTTTTCGATGTGGCCAGCTGATGCCCCAGCTGGCCACATCGAAAACAAGTACGGGGCTGCCGGGCATAAAACACCCGGACGTAGTAACCTAGTAGCCGGACAGAAGACGGGATATCCGACAGCAGGCGCATACTTAACGTACGGATGTTCGTCCGCCGCCCAGCATATCTCCCCGAGGAAAGCATGTTCACTCGCACACCGACTACTGCACCATACCTCCCGAAGTAGCGCCGAAGGAGATCTTCAGGGAACTCCAGGGGCGCACCGTGGACACTGACATAAGTCAGGGCACCACAGAGCTGGCAGCATCTGGCTACGACAACGTACGCCCTTCGTACCGATGAAGAAAGTCACGGTACTCCTCCCTCACGAACTTGACAACCACCCGGTGGGCAGTAACAAGCTCAATACCGTAGAGAGCCTCCACCGGGATACGAAGCATATCACACATCACCAACTCAATGGTCGGATATCCAGCCTTACACATGAACTCCAGTCCCACGGAGTTTGCACGCAGAACAGGAGGGAGATGGCTCCCCATGTCAGTACCGCCACGTCAACACTCCAGAACTCCCCAAATGAAAACGAGCAAACAAACATGACATCACACGAGCCGCGCCGCATGTCTACGCAACTTCCCCCCTCCCCGGGAGGGGAAACGGGGAGCCCCAGACCCCTGCACCAGGGATCCTTACCGCAGGTCTTTGGCTGATATGAGGCATCACGATCGTGTGGCTCCAGCTCCAGACTGTGTTGTGCTGTGTCTTGGTTCAGTACTGCTCTTATGGTGGCGTGCGAGCTGGGAGTAATATTCCTAAGTACTCAGGCTGCATGCACTGAAGGGTTCCCTTCCCTAAGTGTAAGTATTGCCCTTGGGGCTTGAGGATATCTTCCACAAGTCACCTTGGGTCTACCTCTGTTGGTCTATTGCTGCTTGGCAATTGACCGCCCCGAGTGTTTTGGGGGGTTTTCGCCATGGTTTACATTGGGGTAAGTGGTAGTTTATTGCACTGGTGGGGCACGGGGTACTGTGCAGCTAGTTTTCACTTATTACAGCGGCCGGCTCTGTTCCTCCTGGGTATGATATCCTCTTGCAGGGGGTTTTCTTTTCCTTTTTGTTTTGGCCTGGTAGGGGAAGTCTGCCTTGTGTCCCTTGCCCCTGTTTAGTTAGGGTGTTGACCTCCTGTGTTCGGTGGTACCCCCTGCTTCGCCCCTGTGAATGGATATGTCCTGGAGGTTCAGCTTTCTTGGGCGCCGGTTAGCAGTAACCTGCTTGGGATAACCCTTAGTAGACCCAGTCTAGGGGCCCTGGGAAACCCCACGGGGGCACTCGGGTCCGATGGATGTGACCCCTGAGTCCCTTGCTTTGTGCGAGTTTGAGGGTTGCTCTGTTCCCTTGTCTCAGGGCAACGCTCATTGTTTTTTCATACCCCGAGGCTGCACCGTTTTGCTTATAGGGACCATGACCTGGGGGTGTTGGTCGCGTCTGCCTTGGTTCATTCCACGCCCCCTCGTTCTTCCCCTGCTGTGATCCGGTCCCCTTCTTCCCTGTTCATGGGTGCGGGTCTCTTGGGTCTGTGTTGCTTTGAGTCGGTGGCTGCGGCCTGTCTCGACTTTGAGTTGAGATGTGAGCACCGACCGCCTCCTGGGTAAGTCCCCTTTCATTTTCGTCTTTGGTGAAGTAGCTCTGGGGAGCCGTAGGGGCTTCTCCCAGAAAACCAGCGTAGAATTCTCCCAGAAAACCAGCGTAGAATGTAATGAACTGCCATTTTCTGGGTGAGTCCCGGAGGCTCCCCGGCAGCCCTCCCTCCCTCCGGTTGGCGGTTTTCGCGTTTTTGATATCCAGCCTCAGAACTGGGGTGTGGATCGCGGCGCGGGGGTGTGGGACTCCCCTTTGTCCCTTCCGGGAAGGGGGGGGGGGGCTCGTCATGCTTGTTTGCTCATTTTCATTTGGAAAGTTCTGTCCACTCGTTTGTCTATTTTTGTCGTTTTAACCAGAATTGGGGATTTGTTTTGGGGTGCTCATATTTCTGGGTACCTGTCCAAGTCGATGGCAGATATAGAATACTCCAAAATCACATATGCATTTCTATAGGCGATTGTTCCTCGTGCCACTCTGAAGGGGGCCAGATTCTGGCTCGTTGTCCCCGGTAGGCCTAGAACTCCACCCACATCGACTGATACCAAATTTAGGGAGATTCATATCAGCCTGAGTCTGGAGGCTCCGGGGAGCCTCCAGGACTCACCCAGAAAATGGCATTTCATTACATTCAAAGCTGGTTTTTTGTTTAAGTTGCAAATTTCTCCAAACAGATGATTGTTTTGGAGCAGTTTCCCTTTCTGGTGGATCGTTTGCTCAGTTGTGTGGTGATGTATAGTCTTCAGGCTCCCCTTTACTTCTTTGAGTAGGGGCAGTTACTGGCCCTGGCCCTTGGAAGTTGGCCATTGGTCAGTGATTCCTGTCTTGTTCCCGAAGGCTTAGTTGCATCCAGACTGAAGCATTGGGAAGCTAATGAGTGGCTCCCCAGGAAGAGGCGTTTCAATACACTCAATATAGGATTTTGTTATTTGTTGAATGAAGTAGTTTAGTGTATGTCTTAACAAAATAAAGCAGTCAGAGTATAAAGGTAAGAATGAGTGTGAAGTGTGGTCTCCATTGTTTGAATGGCAGCAGCTGTTATGCTGATATAGTTCCGGGCCCCCTGGCACCTCGTCTCCTTTTCATTTTGCTATTTATTTGTAATTCTTTAAATCTTATGTGATAAAAAGACCTTTTTCTAAACTTTGTTATTACCACATTTCTACCAATGTTATCTGGAAGCTTACGAGCTGTACTGCACTTACTTAAATGTTTACTTCATGTGGTTGGTTGTATTTATATTGGCTTAACGTGTGTGAGTGTGTATATGGTTGCTTGGTTACTGAAGCCTCCACCCGCAGCTTCTCTTCTCTTCTTCTTGAGTCTGGGGCGGCGGCTCCCAGACCGCCTCTTTTAAAACTTACCAATTTCTTTATAAATTCCTGAAATGTATTCATTCCTTTTAATTTGTTAATAAATGTTGCAATACTATCACTGAATAGTGTTAAAAAATATTTATTATATAATAAGTATTGTCCTACTTTTTCAAACTATTTAGATGTTACTAAAATCCATTTTTAAGACTATTAAGGACTTGAACCAAAGTAAATTTTGTTGAATTCACAATTTTTTCTCTTCTGAATCTATGATGTAATTGTTGACGCCATGTGACACTCAACACCACGTGACGCACGACACCACATGGCACCACATGACACGTGACGCACGACACCACATGATGACACGTGACACGTGACGCATGACACCACATGACACGTGACGCATGACACGGCGTGACGCTACATAATGCATGACACCACGTGACCCCACATACCACGTGATGCCACATGACACATGATGCATGACACCACATGACACATGACACCATGTGACCCCACATAACACGTGATACCACATGACACACGACACCACATGACACGTAATGCCACATGACACGTGATGCCACATGACTCAGAATGCCACATGACATGCAATGCCACATGACACGCGATACCACATGACACATGACACCACGTGCCCCCACATAACACTGTGATGCCACATGACACGTGACATCACATGACACGACACAATATGACATGCAATGCAACATGATATATGATGCCACATGACACGTGATATTACATGACACGCAATCACACATGACGCCACAAGACACGTGACACTAGATGCCATGTGACACGTGATGCCACATGACACGCAATGCTACATGACGTGCGACACCACATGACACGACGCCACATGACTCCACATGACACGTGATGTCACATGACACGCGACACCACATGACACAATGCCAAATGATACGTGACATCACATGACACATGATGACACGTGACGCAACATGACACGTGATGACACATGATACATGACACAATGCAACATGACACGTGATGCCACATGACACAATGCAACATGACACGTGATGCCACATGACACACGATGCCACATGACACGTGACACTACATGACACGTGATGACACATGATGCCACGTGACACCACATGACACGTGATGACACGTGATACCACATGACGCCACATGACACGTGATGACACGTGATACCACATGACGCCACATGACGCGTGATGACACGTGATACCACATGACGCCACATGACACGTGATGACACGTGATACCACATGACGCCACATGACACGTGATGACACGTGATACCACATGACGCCACATGACACGTGATGACACGTGATACCACATGACACGCAACGCCAAATGACACGTGATGCCACATGACACGTGAGTCAACATGACACGTGATGCCACATGACATGCGACGCCACATGACACGCAACGCCACATGACACTACATGACACGTGATGTCACATGACACGCAACACCACATGACACGTGATACCACATGACACGTGATACCACATGGCACGTGACACCACATGTCACGTGACACCACATGACACGTGACACCACATGACACGCAGGAGCGATATGATTACTCACGCCACTATGAAAAGTTGCCAACGACCTCCAGAATATTATCAAAAAAGAAGAAATTCTAGTTTATTCCAAATAACGGGATTTTAATAAAATAATAAATACACTTTACTGTCATGTCTAGT
This sequence comes from Procambarus clarkii, assembly GCF_040958095.1. Taxonomy (NCBI): domain Eukaryota; kingdom Metazoa; phylum Arthropoda; class Malacostraca; order Decapoda; family Cambaridae; genus Procambarus; species Procambarus clarkii. The sequence continues at coordinate 12,846,161 of NC_091227.1, read as the reverse complement.
GTTGACCTGGGGGGGGGGGGGGGAGGGGATTACCATATTAAGCATTGAGTCGAAAACAAATTCTTGCATTATAATGTTGTTATAACCCTCTAGAACTTTAAGAATCTTTCACTGAATTTCGTTTTTTTAAACTGACCGCCGCAGTAGTCTTAATATATATTATAAAGCCATGTTATATGATTATTAGTAATAGCTTATACACTTTGGACCCATTTTAATGCTACAATTAAAAAGAACTATCTAAGTATAATGATTAATATACAACTATTCCCACTAGACCATTACATCTAGAGACTAACAGTATTGACCAAATTGGCTTTCTGCAGGTTCCTCTCTTGTGCACATTAACCAGTATTATAATGACATTGTTTTTCAACTCAATGTCACCTTCCTGCCTATATATCATGCACTGTATTCATTGTTTGTATTTCTGAAGATGTGCTGATGCAACTCGCCCTCTTCACTACCCCCCATAATGGACACAATATGGTGTACTAAAATAATAAAACCTAACGTATCCACAACGCGTAGAAAATATTGACGTCGACCAAGCGAGGCGTTTGACCTGTCATCAGGTGCCCCTAAAAATCACATGAGACAAGCCCATGACATCACCTTAACAAGAGAGATGCTGAATAAACACTTCCATATTTGAGAAACATGGAGAAGTAAGAAGATTACCAATTCTAGAAGCAATTTACATAAAAGTCGAACAACCCGCCATAAATACTCAAATACCGGAATTATTCACTCCAACCAGTATGAGAGTGAGAGCAAGACTGGAGCGCGAAGTAGCCAGCAATGACGTCACTGCCCAATACGCCATACCCACTACGGTCACATGAGTGCTAATCACCTGACTAATCTTTGTATGTTTAGTGTATTGACCCATGCATCTTACCTTTACTCCTTACTGTCGCCTTTCTCCTCACCTTATTGTATGTACCTGACCTCCCAGCTCTATAAATCTGATGTTTACTCCTGTCTCATTTACGGGCTCACTATAGCCCTTGCTACATGAACATTTCGTTCTGAGTTGCTAAATCAAAAACAACAACAACCTGTCTCCTGGAAGAACTGTTTTTACCAGCTGGACCAACCAATGGATCGCTGACCGCAACAAGAGATCATGGACAATATCAAGGACGAAAATCCGAGCCTGGGTGTATTTAACCTAGAGTTCTTCAGCACCGACAAATCATCAATGAAGATTACTTTCATCACCATAGCTGCGGCCACCCAGGCTGCCACACAAGGTTTCTACTGCTTCAGATTGCAAATACAACCCCACCAAGTAAAACAGGAACGATACCATGAGATCCAGCAGTGCTTCAAGTGCTACGAGCTCTCCCACCCCACCAACAAGTGTCAGCACCCTGTCCAGAAGTGCAGCCTGTGCGCACTGGACCATGACTACTCCGTATGCAAGGCAACAGCCCATCGCTGCTTGCTCTGTGATGGCAATCACCCCGCAATTTCCTACTGCTGCCCCCGCAGACAGGAAAACATCAAGGCCCCAGATTGAAGCCAAGAGACCCAACCCTTCTGCCTCCACGACCAGAGTCTCAGGTGCTCAACCCACCACCCGACTAGAATACTTTACAGCCTTACCAAAGAGTGACTTCTCCAACCAGGCGACCCAGCCTTCACAATGGGGACCCAAGGCCCCACAGCCACCTTCGCAGCCCCCCCCGGCATTATTCCTGGTCTTAATAGACTAGCAGAAAGGCTTGCCGGACCAGACAACCACCGTTTTGTCAGTCAATTGAACATATTATACCTAACCAATGGCCTAGACCCGATCATAGACCCTGGCGCAAGTCTCACTGCCTCCACTACCACTCCGGAGACTACCACCAGGAAGACCACAAGGTCGATTTCAACTCAGACTCCAGAACCGCCTAAGACCCGGGCGGCACAAAGAGAGGTAATTCCCTCTCCAGCTCCCAACACTCCTGCCATCACCATCTCAGCAGATGTGTTGTCCACAAATGCTAACAGCACCACCAACGCTCCTAAAATAGCTTCTACCACCAATCTACGACACCTGAGCCTACCTCAGGCTGCGAGGCAAAAGACGAAAACACCAACTACGGAGGTTACGGACTCCTCCGACGAGGAAATCTTAGTAGGATTTCTCCATCCTTAGTAGGATATCTCCATCGCCGCATCACAAATACGACACCTACTCGGTTCAAGACTTCCTCATGGAGGCCACCTCACCAAACTACAACGACAGCACGGCTCAGCCAAAGTCGCAGGCAAAGAAAAAATGGAAAACCTAGAGGTCTACACTAACCCCACCAGCTAGTAACTAGTACAGCCAGCCCTCCAAGTCTGAAAACCACCATGAAGACCCCCATCTATCGCCAGATCTCTAGTATCAGCTATTGATACAGATATTGGCTCCAAAGAGCCTCCACTTACGGGCTCACCATAGCCCGTGCTACTGAAACTTCTTGCTCTGAGTAGCTGAATCTAAAACAACAACAACCTGTCTCCTTTACGGGGTCACCATAGCCCGTGCTACATGGACATTTCGTTCTGAGTAGCTAAATCTAAAATAACAACAACAAACTGTCTCCTCAGGTTCTGCAGACAATCCGAGCCATTGCCAGAGAACATGACATACAAAATGAAAGTGCAACTCCTCGGAGTCTACAAACTCTCTGAGCGCGAAATTGCAGCAGCCATTGACAAGGCAACATGAGTGGGACCAGTTGACGTCTATATGCATGGTAACAAGACCACAGTAATTGTGGCAACAAAAGTGGACCTACAGAAGATGCTGGATCCGGAATGCCGGGTCTCACTACTGGAGGCGAACCTCTCACCAATTCCTCCCAGACAAATCACTGCTGGGAAAACGATATTTTTGAAACGCTGGTTAGTGGGGTGAGGTATCGGACATCATAGTGCGGCAAGCGAATGAAGAAAATCCTACCCTGAAAGCGACGACAGCTCTACTCATCAAGACTAACGATGCCACTCGACTCACGATGAAGATGACCTTCGAAACAGCAAAACAGGCCCAGGAATCGGTGAAGAACGGTTTCAAGTACTTTGGAATCACCTCTCCAAATCAGATCGCTATGGAGAAGGTCTACAACGTGAGACAGTGCTACAAGTTCATTAGCTATGACTTCTCCAACAAGTGCCCAGGGCAAAGTGCATCTCATGCTCCGGTACTAACAACTATAAGGACTGTATCGCCACCGCCAAGAAATGCGCGAACCGTGGAGAACAGCACGCTGCCACCTCCTACCTCTGCACAAAAAAGGAGGAGGAAATGAAGAACATTAAAGAGAAGACCACGCCACCGACCACCCAGAGGCAAGTCACCACCACCTTGGACCTGACCAGTTCCTGAGCCTCCCTTCTATAAGCCAGGTGCAGACTACGACCGTGCCAGTCTTACTAAGCAGTGGCCCTTCTAACAGGCCACTCGGCCTCCCCACTGGAAACCTAAGGACCAACCAGCACCCTCACAGTCCCTTTCATCACGTGCAGGCATTATCGTGCAGGCTTGCCGGACAAGACAATCAACGGTTCGTCAAGGAACTCAACGCCCTGTGTGGTAGATTATATTTTATTTTTTATTTTTAGTAAATGTATACTGTGTGCTGAGGTCGAATTTAAATCACCAGGCTGCTATCACGGGTGAGGACACTGCTTGACAGTATCTAGGAGGGTGTCCAGCTGCTGGACACCTTTTTTGACCAGATGAGTGGCAGTGTTGATGGCTTCAAGGTGGTTATTGCAAGATTCAGGGACTCTTAAAGCTCTTCTAAGGTCGTTGGTAGCACAAGTACGACACCAACTCGGTAACGTAGTAGGTGAGGTGATGAAGCCACCTCACCAAACACCAATGACAGCACGGCTCAGCCAAAGTCTCATCCAATGAAAAAGCGGAAGATCTTGAGGTCTACACTAACCCACCAGCTCCTTAACTGGTACAGCCAGCCCTCCAAGGCTGAAATCCACCATGAAGACCTCCATCCAATCACAGATATTTAGTATCAGCTATTGGTACTGGTAATGACTTGAAAGAGCCTCCACCTACTGCCTATTCATGGGTGGCTTAACCACCACCTTTAGGGTGACTTATTCTTTATCACTCATCATCTGCAGTCCTGATCTTGGATTGGCACGTCCACGAACCCCATCCCTAGATGGGGATGGGGTCCCCCATCCCCCCAGATGATAGAGTAGATAATGACATGCTATTTAACACAAAGGGGCACACGCTTTAGGGGGACAGTGCGGGTGTTTTTTTAGTGTCAGCGTAGTTGACAAATGGAATGCATTAGGAAGTGATGTGGTGGAGACAGACTCTATACACAGTTTCAAATGTAGATATGATAGAGCCTAATAGGCTCAGGAACCTGTACATCAGTTGATTGACAGTTGAGAGGTGGGACCAAAGAGCCAGAGCTCAACCCTCACAAGCACAACTAGGTGAGTACAATACTCCCTGCTGGAAGACCTGCAGCTGGTGAAGTCACAAGGGGAGACCATGGGTCTCGTTCTTAACCCCTCCAAGTGCGAAATTATTTCATCCAGTGAGGTAGTCATTAATGCAGTGAAATCTGTTTTACCAGAAGCCTCAGTCATTGAACCCACCGACAGCACACTACTTGGAGCACCTCTGGGCCACAATGCCATTGCTGCAGTCCTTGAAGAAAAGTTTAACGACCTAAAGAGGATGGAAGAGAGAATAGGGGGACTTGGACTCCCATGACGCCCTCTATCTTCTCACAAAGTGCCTTACCTTGCTTTACCCAGGCTAACGGACATTTTAAGGTGTGCACCCACTTTTGGCAACCTACTATTAATTCAATATGATGAGCTCCTCAAGTCAATATTCAGGAAGGCACTCAACCTAGATTTAGATGACAGTCAGTGGGACCAAGCAACACTACCAGTCAGATTTGGGGGGATAAGTATACGAAAGGCAACTGAGGTAGCACTTCCAGCATTCTTATTATCATGCACAGCGGCCAACCAATTAGTAGAGAAGATCCTACCGGAGCATATGGAAAACTCAGTGGGAACTCATGATCAAGAGTTCATCAAAGCAGCTAATCAATGGAAAACTATTGTACACCCTCTACCCTGACCACAATCCTCAAAAGATTACAAGCAGACCCACTGGAATAGCCCCATAATGGAAAAAAGACTGTCACAACAGTGCTTGAAAACGCAGATACTGAGAACAAAGCTTGTCTCCTAGCGGTAACAGTATCCCATGCTGGGGATTATTTATTTTCTGTGGCCAATGCAGCCCTGGGAACTTGCCTCAATCATGACGCTCTCTGCATTGGAGTTTCTCTTCGCCATGCCGCCCTCATCCTCACCGAACATAGGTGCACCTGCGGAATCACGATGGCAGACCAATATGGTCGTCGTGGTCTGGTATGTCGTAAATCACAGGGTAAGATTGCAAGACATGAAGAAGTCAACGACATCATCAAGAGGAGCCTCGCCATGGCCCGCTGCCCAGCACAAAGAGAACCACACTTATTCAGACCCAACGAACCTCAGAAGTGCCCAGACGGGGTCACCTTGATTCCTTGGAAGGAATTGGTGTGTGACTACATATGCTCTTCCACACTGGCCAGTACCTACCTCCAACACAGCACAAACGAAGGGGATAGCGCTACTTCTTTCAGGGAAACACAGAAAGCCATCAAATATAGAGGTCTGACACACTGCTACAGCTTTGTTCCGATCGGCTCAAAGACCCTTAGTTCGTGGGGGAAATGTGCATTGAAGTTCCTGAAGGAAGTAGGTGAGAAATTGATCAGTGTTACAATAGACCAAAGAGCAAAAAACTTGTTCTCGTTTTTGTTTCAGTGTTCTTGTGTCACAATTCAGAGTGGAAATGCCTGTTGCATCTTGGGCATGAATCCAACTTAGGAGGAATTCAAAGAGGTGTTTGACTTGCAACAATGATCAAATCTGTCCGTGACGTATATTAATGTTTCTCGTTTGTATGTTTTTCATTTTACTTTTAATGGTTGAGCTGTGTCGGAACTCTTCTTCAATTTTATGCTTTTGTTTTAATGTCTTACGTTTTCCACTTACTATGACTTTGCCTCTTGCTTTACTATGGCTTCTTGTGCACTTGCAAGAAGCAAGTCCACCAGGTCTTGGACGCACCAACACGTCTTCACTTTCTTTGTCGTGTGTGTGCTGGGTCACTGGTGTGCAGTCACGCTGTTCCGACTTATTCTCTGCTTATAGTCATTTTACTCTCGCAGAACTCATGTTATGGTAAGCGATAAGGTGCATAGTATTAGATATCTAGTGTGTGTTTATCTACAGGTTCTTCAGCAAAAAGCGTGATGCGAGTGCTGACAGGAGCAGGAGCAAAGGCCGCACACCGGAGCCCTCGGCTAACAGCCTGGATATTCCTCGTCCTGCCAGGAAGAACAGGTCTCCCTCCGTCAGGCTAACTCAGGGAATGGAGACCAAGCTGGTGCCTCCTGCTATTCCTGAAAGACAGGTTAATTTGACGCACATACACTAATAATGGCTTTTCTTGAGACTCACAGTGCATGGTAATAGGATCCTGAGTCACCAACATGGCAAGAGAGGCATAGCAGTACATTACTTCAGTTGGTAAACAGTTTTTCACTTTCCCTACAAGATTTATGAGAACTTTTTTGATAAGTGCTTTGTCAGTTTGTCATGGCTCTTATGTGACTCAGGAATACTGATCACACAATAACAATTTGATCAATAATCAGACCATTTCATGGCTGTATTTGGTCTAAAAGATGTTTTTCAACACTAAACTCTGGTATTCATAGGTTTGGAAGTGGTTGGAAGATAATTTTATTGTTGTGCTTGTGGTATAAATAACGCAAGCTCTCAGTAGCTTCTGCAAGTGAATGCTAATTGTGTATATAGTTTTGAGCGATGGTAGTTGTTGGAAATTATGCAATACTCTTTAAGTGATTTAATGTATAACGCAAATTTTAATTGGTGAATGTTGTGTGTGTTGGTAACAGGGGGCGACGGAGGAGCTGCGGGAGGAGGAGCTGTTTGACCCAGAGTGCCTCAAACTGATGAACGAGTATTTCTACGGCGTTAGAATCTTCCCTGGGCAGGACCCCGCCCACGTGTACATCGGGTGGGTCACCACACAATACCACATTCACGACACCGCCTTCGACCAGAGCAAGGTCCGCTCCGTCATCGTCCAGGAGTACACTGAGGAAGGACACATTCAGAACGCGTGAGTACAACAATTCTCGATATTTTTAATTGTATTATCTGAAGTCTTTTGGTTTATGTAGACAAGATTTCACTCGGTGAAACTATATACAATCACATATAAACTGAATAACCTATATACGTAGTCAGTAGGAGGATGGTAGAGCGATGTGGCAGATCACAATTCCTTTCCTCCGTCCTATTCTAAATCCTTATCCTCATATCCCTTCTAAGTGATAAAGTCATTATGGCTTAGTGTTCCCCCCCCCCCCTACTAGTCAGCAGGAAGGGTGGGGGGGATGGGGAGGGAAGAGGGGAAGGGGTGTTAGTGGTAACCAGGTGAGGTCAGGCGGACCAGCTGTGGCTGTCATGTCATCGCTGGCACAAGTTGTCATGGGGCACAATAGCATTGGAAGCTCTTTCACTTGACTCATCAGTTCCCGTGTACCTTAAGATGACATCCTTAAAGATACACTTATATATTTGTCCTTTTTAATACTAATTTGGCTTTCCTCCAGGCCATGTTTTAGGTTTATTGCGGTCAATAACTCTCATCTAAAGCACAACGGCTTTTGTATCATACATTTATGAACATCTGAATAGATGCAACTGCCTAAGGCCTACTGAGCCATGCTAAGCATTTCCTAGTGTTGCCTGAGAGGCAGTTCATATTATTGCATGCAAGGCAGCTCTTACTGGTGGAGGCGAGGCAGCTCCTGTTGGTGAATGCGAAAACACATATTGGTCCATTTTGTGTAGCTTCTGTTGATCATTGTGAGACAACTCTTCTTGGTCCATGCAAGACAACTGCTATGGGTCTATTTTTGGCAACTCATATTGTTCCAAGCGAACCAGGTCCTAATGGTCTATGCGAGGCAGTTGCTATTAGTCTATATAAGATAGCTATATGATATACAACTACACACTGCCATATATTCGACCTAACCTTGCTTGAAAGATTCGAGTGACCCCCGCATCTTTTATACGGAAACTTGATCTGAAACCCTTTTTATAGATGAAACCCAGTTACATTGGTCTACTTCCCTGTTCCATAGATCAAAAAACTTGTTCTTTAGATCTAAACCCTGCTCCATAGATCTAAAACCCTGCTCCATAGATCTTAAACAATGCACCATAGATCTTAAACCCTGCACTATAGATCTTAAACCCTGCAACATAGATCTTAAACCCTGTTCCATAGATCAAAAACCCTGTTCCATAGAGCTAAAATCCTGCTCCATAGATCTTAAACAATGCACCATAGATCTTAAACCTGCTCCATAGATCTTAAACCCTGTTCCATAGATCTAAAACCCTTCACCATAGATCTTAAACCATCTAATGAGTTGCTAGTGCCTGACATGCTTCTTTGTCCATTTGCCTTAATTCTATAGTATGGTGTCCAAGACTGACCAGAGTAATCTTAAGATGACGCTCAAGTGCACAAGAAACTGGAGAATGCCATTAGCACCATTTAGATGATCCAAAATGTTCGTCGCAATATAAAAAGTGTTTTTGAAAGTTCAATTCACAATTTCTTATTTAGCGTTTCCTGTGGAATCATGTTGAGAAAGCAAGCAGTGTGTAAGAAAATGTAATTTATTGAGCATATTCAAGAATGAACTTGATAACAGGTATATTTTAGTTCCTTTTATGATAAATATAATAAATATATCGGAGTATGCATTGTTACTGAGGCAGTGGTGTAGAAAATGTTTACTAAACAAACACATTATCTTGATATCCTCTGGTTCATGCACTCGATTAGAGTAAGTTAGGTTTAATTAACTTTATTTGGGTTGGATTATGTTTGGTTTGGCTTACAACAAAAATGAAGATTTTTTGTATGCAAATAATACTATCGGGGTTTTCAACTCAGTAGCTGTATTACGGCCGATGGATTAAAATATTGATGTTATTAGTGGTGAAGAAATAGTAATGATGGGTTGTGTGTCGGCAGCGTGGAGCGCCACAGCTGCTACATGTTCCGGGCAGACGAACTCCACGCCGAAGTGACGTCCGACACTGGCGGGAAGAGCGCCTCGCAGGGTATGTTCGTCGGATGCTTCATCGACGCATCCACGGGCTTCATCACGCTGCAGTGCGACGGGAAGGACACACGCCACAAGTACCGCATGGAGCCCGGCACCAAGCTCTTCCCCGGCGTGTTCCTGGAGCCCACCAGCAAGGAGGTGCTCCAGATCGAGCTGGGCCGCACGCCCACCACGCTGCCCTTGAGCGCCGCCGTCCTCCAGAACAGTGACAAACACGTCGTCCCTCAGATGCCGCCACGCCTCAAGGTCCAGATACTGAAGGTATGGCTCCATACCTAGTGTTCACCCCGTGTACCTTGTACTCACCCCGTGTAGCTGGTACTCTCCACATGTACCTGATACCACGTGTACCTGGTATTCACCACGCGTACCTGGTACTCACCCCGTGTACCTGGTACTCACCCCGTGTACCTGGTACTCACCACGTGTACCTGGTACTCACCCCGTATACCTGGTACTCACCCCGTGTACCTGGTACTCTCCACGTGTACCTGGTACTCACCATGTGTACCTAGCACTCACCACGTGTACCTGGTACTCACCCCGTGTACCTGGTACTCACCCCGTGTACCTGGTACTCACCACGTGTACCTGGTACTCACCACGTGTACCTAGTACTCACCACGTGTACCTGGTACTCACCCCGTGTACCTGGTACTCACCACGTGTACCTGGTACTCACCCCATGTACCTGGTACTCACCCCGTGTACCTGGTACTCACCACGTGTACCTGGTACTCACCCCGTGTACCTGGTACTCACCAGGTGTACTTGGTACTCACCACGTGTACCTGGTACTCACCCCGTGTACCTGGTACTCACCCCGTGTACTTGGTACTCACCACGTGTACCTGGTACTCACCACGTGTACCTGGTACTCACCCCGTGTACCTGGTACTCACCCCGTGTACTTGGTACTCACCACGTGTACCTGGTACTCACCACGTGTACCTGGTACTCACCACGTGTACCTGGTACTCACCCCGTGTACCTGGTACTCACCACGTGTACCTGGTACTCACCACGTGTACCTGGTACTCACCCCGTGTACCTGGTACTCACCCCGTGCACCTGGTACTCACCACGTGTACCTGGTACTCACCACGTGTACCTGGTACTCACCACGTGTACCTGGTACTCACCACGTGTACCTGGTACTCACCCCGTGTACCTGGTACTCACCCCGTGTACCTGGTACTCACTCTGTGTACCTGGTACTCACCCCGTGTACCTGGTACTCACCACGTGTACCTGGTACTCACCCCGTGTACCTGGTACTCACCCCGTGTACCTGGTACTCACCACGTGTACCTGGTACTCACCCCGTGTACCTGGTACTCTCCACGTGTACATGGTACTCACCACGTGTACCTGGTACTCACCACGTGTACCTGGTACTCACCACGTGTACCTGGTACTCTCCACGTGTACATGGTACTCACCCCGTGTACCTGGTACTCTCCACGTGTACATGGTACTCACCCCGTATACCTGGTACTCACCACGTGTACCTAGTACTCACCCCGTGTACCTGGTACTCTCCACGTGTACATGGTACTCACCCCGTGTACCTGGTACTCACCACGTGTACCTAGTACTCACCCCGTGTACCTGGTACTCACCCCGTGTACCTGGTACTCTCCACGTGCACCTGGTACTCGCCCCGTGTACCTGGTACTCTCCACGTGTACATGGTACTCACCTCGTGTACCTGGTACTCACCACGTGTACCTGGTACTCTCCACGTGTACCTGGTACTCACCTCGTGTACCTGGTACTCACCACGTGTACCTGGTACTCACCCCGTGTACCTAGGTACACATGTACCTAGTACTCACAACATGTACCTAGTACTCACAACATGTACCTAGTACTCACAACATGTACCTAGTACTCACAACATGTACCTAGTACTCACCACGTGTACCTAGTACTCACCACGTGTACCTATTACTCACCACGTGTACCTAGTACTCACAACATGTACCTAGTACTCACATGTTCCTAGTACTCACAACATGTACCTAGTACTCACAACATGTACCTAGTACTCACAACATGTACCTAGTACTCACAACATGTACCTAGTACTCACAACATGAACCTAGTACTCACAACATGTACCTAGTACTCACAACATGAACCTAGTACTCACAACATGTACCTAGTACTCACAACATGTACCTAGTACTCACCACGTGTGCCTAGTACTCACCATGTGTACCTAGTACTCACAACATGTACCTAGTACTCACAACATGTACCTAGTACTCACAACATGTACCTAGTACTCACAACATGAACCTAGTACTCACAACATGTACCTAGTACTCACAACATGTACCTAGTACTCACAACATGAACCTAGTACTCACAACATGTACCTAGTACTCACAACATGTACCTAGTACTCACAACATGAACCTAGTACTCACAACATGTACCTAGTACTCACAACATGTACCTAGTACTCACCACGTGTGCCTAGTACTCACCACGTGTACCTAGTACTCACAACATGTACCTAGTACTCACAACATGTACCTAGTACTCACAACATGTACCTAGTACTCACAACATGTACCTAGTACTCACAACATGTACCTAGTACTCACAACATGAACCTAGTACTCACAACATGTACCTAGTACTCACAACATGTACCAAGTACTCACAACATGTACCTAGTACTCACAACATGTACCTAGTACTCACAACATGTACCTAGTACTCACAACATGTACCTAGTACTCACAACATGTACCTAGTACTCACAACATGAACCTAGTACTCACAACATGTACCTAGTACTCACAACATGTACCTAGTACTCACAACATGAACCTAGTACTCACAACATGTACCTAGTACTCACAACATGTACCTAGTACTCACAACATGTACCTAGTACTCACAACATGTACCTAGTACTCACAACATGAACCTAGTACTCACCACGTGTGCCTAGTACTCACAACATGTACCTAGTACTCACAACATGTACCTAGTACTCACAACATGTACCTAGTACTCACAACATGAACCTAGTACTCACCACGTGATCTTGGTGTGTTTTTTAATGAGATTTAATGAATATATTTTTCTCGTAAATTTACGAACATTTATGTACACAATTGGTTTCAACACCGACTTATAGATGAAAGATTTTCCTGTGAGATATATTTAGTACATAGAGTGATATATTTAGTACATAGAGTGATATATTTAGTACATAGAGTGATATATTTAGTACATAGAGTGATATATTTAGTACATAGAGTGATATATTTAGTACATAGAGTGATATATTTAGTACATAGAGTGATATATTTAGTACATAGAGTGATATATTTAGTACATAGAGTGATATATTTAGTACATAGAGTGAGAGGGATACATAGTGAATAATGCACATTTAATATGCCATTGACCTTATGTAGATAATGTGTTGCCGCAAATGATCATATACCAGAAACAACTAAAGAGAATAGACCACATAAATAACTTTCCTATTGAGACAAAGCAGAACTTGTATAGTTCATTTCTGAGGTTACATTCTTCTCCACCCCCTTCCCTCACCCCTATCATTCACCACCTCTCCCCCTTACTCTCTCCTCACCCCTATCATTCACCACCTCTCCCCCTTACTCTCTCCTCATCACTCCATTCACCACCTCTCCCCCTTACTCCATCCTCATCACTCCATTCACCACCTCTCCCCCTTACTCCCTCCTCATCACTCCATTCACCACCTCTCCCCCTTACTCCCTCCTCATCACTCCATTCACCACCTCTCCCCCTCACTCCCTCCTCATCACTCCATTCACCACCTCTCCCCATTACTCCCTCCTCATCACTCCATTCACCACCTCTCCCCCTTACTCCCTCCTCATCACTCCATTCACCACCTCTCCCCCTTACTCCCTCCTCATCACTCCATTCACCACCTCTCCCCCTCACTCCCTCCTCATCACTCCATTCACCACCTCTCCCCCTCACTCCCTCCTCATCACTCCATTCACCACCTCTCCCCCTTACTCCCTCCTCATCACTCCATTCACCACCTCTCCCCCTCACTCCCTCCTCATCACTCCATTCACCACCTCTCCCCCTCACTCCCTCCTCATCACTCCATTCACCACCTCTCCCCCTCACTCCCTCCTCATCACTCCATTCACCACCTCTCCCCATTACTCCCTCCTCATCACTCCATTCACCACCTCTCCCCCTCACTCCCTCCTCATCACTCCATTCACCACCTCTCCCCCTCACTCCCTCCTCATCACTCCATTCACCACCTCTCCCCCTCACTCCCTCCTCATCACTCCATTCACCACCTCTCCCCCTCACTCCCTCCTCATCACTCCATTCACCACCTCTCCCCCTCACTCCCTCCTCATCACTCCATTCACCACCTCTCCCCCTCACTCCCTCCTCATCACTCCATTCACCACCTCTCCCCATTACTCCCTTCCCATCACAGTGAATAAATTTAATTCACAAATTTAATTTATTTATTGTATAGGGTAGAAAATGACTGAATAAACATGACTGATTCCATATATAGTGATTTACTGATGAAGGATCTAATGCCGTTCACTGGGTGAGTGATTCCCTTATGAGGAAATATAATTCATCTGTGAAAAAGTTATTGTATTATAACTTTGCCATTTGGCTTAAGGCTAGGAGTGAGTTGTAGTAGAGAATGTTGTGAGTTGTGTTGAGGGTAAATTGAGTGTGTTGGTGTGTTGCAGCCTTACCAGTGGTCCCGGGTGCCCAACACCTCCCTCAGGATACACGCCCTCAAGCTCTCCGACATCCGCGGCTGGTCCATGCTAGCCGAGGACGCTGTGCCGATGCTCGCCCTCCACATCCCGGAGGAGGACCGATGCATCGACATCCTCGAACTGATCGAATACGACAAGCTTTTAAGCTTCCACGCCCACACGCTGGCGCTGTACTGCGCCGTGTGCTACCAGAGCAACTACCGCGCTGCTCACACCCTCTGCTCACACGTCGACCAGAAGCAGCTGCTGTACGCCATGCAGAGCGAGTACATGTCAGGACCTCTGCGCATGGGCTTCTACAACCTCCTGATAGCACTGCACTTGGAGAGCTTCGCTAGTACAATGTACGCATCCATCCCTCTAGTTGTCTTCAAGTTGATCAAATATTCGGCATTTAATGTAAACACTGGTGCATTGTGACCTTGTGTAATACATATATTTTATAGATATTATGTTCATACAGGGAGGTGACCCATAATGAGTTCATCGTGCCCCTGAGCTCTGAGCTGAAGGAGATCTACGCAGATGAGACAATGGGCAACTCTATGTCTGCCACTCACACCGAGTCCATCCGGCCCATCATGACAATGTCCGACATATCGTACGTATCAGAGATGAACTTGTATCACCCAGCCCAGACTCGACTGTAGCCTGGGACTGGCCCCACTTGTGTATGGCTACGTGTCTGGGTATATGCTCCTATCCTTTGTGTATACATGGTCGGCTCATAGTGTTATGTGCTGCTATGTCACTCGCAACAGTTTTGGTGTTAAATCTGCCAGATCTACCTTGCTAAATTTCCTAGAATATAACATTCTGACATTAGGAATGAACATTAATATCAAAAGGCTAAAATATAATTGAAAGTAAACGTATTACTTGAATTATCCGAAACATATTACTGTATTTATTTAAGATTTAGTGATAATTCGTGGTGACAATTTCCAGTATATATGAGCCGAGGAGTGCACTTACAGGAGCTGGTAACCCTCCACAAGATGACAGGCCTAAAGTCAAACGTCTCACTAAGGGTTTCCTATTAATCCTTACCTACCATTCCTCTCAGTTGAGAAGTATGTCTCACTAGAGTCAAGATTTAAGTGTTTTATTAGAGACGTAAGTTAAATGTAGGAAGGTACATACATTAAGTAATGTTTCAGCTGAGTATGTAAGAGGATGACGCTGGAGCATAAACCCTTGCGCACAGTATTGTTCAGGAGCGCCCTGGGGGAAGAGGGAAGGCAACTTTCAGGAGAAAGTGCTCTAGGGGGAAATTGTACATTTTCGGCTTTCAATGGCCAAACTAAACAGTCTGGGATAATTTACTTATTTTTATGGCAATCATAATTTTCTCTGCAATTTCGTAAAAACGAATTATATTTTGATTGTTGTCAAAGCGCAGTAGAGGTGGAGCCGCCGGGATGCCTCTGCGGAAGGCTTAACTAAAGCTGAGACTCTTCAGCTTACCTTGGCAGTGATGTATTATGTTGTCCTTCATTGATACTCCTGCAATTTATGCTCAAGCATAACTAACATTTAATCATCTTAATATATGCGTAGTACACTACTAGTTTTGACCTTATTTATTTTGCTGCCCTTTTTTGTTTCTCATTTTATTTTATTTTTAGCCTAAGATTATTTTATTTTCCAAATCAGCCTCTATTTTGTACCATTTTTATTTGACCTGATTGTGTTATATGGAAAATTATATACAGCAGACTTTTTTTACCAAATATTTATATATATATTTTTTTATCTTTTTCCTACATTGTTTTGGTGTTGTGTTGGCGTGCATTGGTGACCCCGTCGTGGCCTCGCTTGGTCCTAACACCCTCTGCTCTCCACCTGCGTCTTCTCAACCACCACCATAATGTTTCTAACATCACTCCAACACCTTCCTTGCTTTCTTATTTTGGCTCTGGCCTATCCTTGGCACACATCGGCATGCCACATCCCTCTTTCCCTGTGTTCCGGCCTCACCCTGGCCGTCCCCACACCCTGGCCGTCCCCTCACCCTGGCCGTCCCCCTCACTCACCCTGCCTGATGTTCATCCCTCCCGAACACTGTAGCCAGCTGGGCAATCCTGAGACTGTCTCTCTGCATTCCACACACTTGCCGCCGGCTGGTCTTCGCGGCACGCACACCAGCACCAACATTGAGACCATCAAGGGCCTCTCCTCACCGTACTTCCCGCTCGACGTCGCCAGAGAGTTCGTCATGAACGCCCTTTCCGACGCCGTCAAGACCAACCAGATCCACAATAGGGACCCCATCGGCGGCTCCAACGAAAATTTGTTTGTGTAAGGACTAACTCCATTTTACCTTTTACAGAGTGTTTGTTGTGAGTGTTAAGGCGCAGCTTGTTGGCGCTTATGACACTTGTCTTGATAAGTTTTGTGACACTTTGATGACATATGGCTCTGATGACATACGGCTTGATAACTTACTGTGGCACAACTTACCTTCGTATTACTGAGGCAACAGTAAGTACACAACTTACCTTCGTGCCACGGAGGCAACCGTAAGTACACAACTTACCTTCGTGCCATGGAGGCAACCATAAGTACACAACTTACCTTCGTGCCACGGAGGCAACCGTAAGTACACAACTTACCTTCGTGCCACGGAGACAACCATAAGTACACAACTTACCTTCGTGCCACGGAGGCAACCGTAAGTACACAACTTACCTTCGTGCCACGGAGGCAACCGTAAGTACACAACTTACCTTCGTGCCACGGAGGCAACCGTAAGTACACAACTTACCTTCGTGCCACGGAGACAACCGTAAGTACACAACTTACCTTCGTGCCACGGAGGCAACCGTAAGTACACAACTTACCTTCGTGCCACGGAGGCAACCGTAAGTACACAACTTACCTTCGTGCCACGGAGGCAACCGTAAGTACACAACTTACCTTCGTGCCACGGAGGCAACCGTAAGTACACAACTTACCTTCGTGCCACGGAGACAACCGTAAGTACACAACTTACCTTCGTGCCACGGAGACAACCGTAAGTACACAACTTACCTTCGTGCCACGTAGGCAACCATAAGTACACAACTTACCTTCGTGCCACGGAGACAACCGTAAGTACACAACTTACCTTCGTGCCACGGAGGCAACCGTAAGTACACAACTTACCTTCGTGCCACGGAGACAACCGTAAGTACACAACTTACCTTCGTGCCACGGAGGCAACCGTAAGTACACAACTTACCTTCGTGCCACGGAGGCAACCGTAAGTACACAACTTACCTTCGTGCCACGGAGACAACCGTAAGTACACAACTTTATTACATGCCACTAAGACATCCATAAGTACACACTCTCAAGTGATGCGAGGGCCCCCTCTGTGTGTGTGCGCGCGCGCGCACTCACCTATTTGTACTCACCTATGTGTGCTTGCAGGGATTGAGTTTTGGCTCTTTGGTCCCGCCTCTCAACTGTCAATCAACTGGTGTATAACTGACGGACTCCTAAAAAAAATTATAAAAAAAATCGAAAGTAAAAAATTCCAGTTTGTCAGCAGGATGCTTCTTCTGGAAACTTTCCTTTTTAAGGCTGCTCATAGCCCAGTTGATAGAGCATCGGCCTCACACACGTGTGGTCCACGGTTCGAGACCCTTACAGCCCAGGTGAATGGAATCATTACCTAAGGGTAGTTACAGGATGAGAGACACGCTCGTGGTGTCCCGTCTTCACAGTACTCATTGTTGTATAACGCTTTGAAAATACTGACGGTTTTGGCCTCCACCACCTTCTTACTTAACTTGTTCCAACCGTCTACCACTCTGCAAAATAATTTGCTTTCAGCACTTTTGTTTCCATTGATTAAATCTATGACCTCATGTTCTTAAGGTTGCCAGCTTCAGGAATTCCTCTTTGTCAATTTTGTCGATTCCTGTTATTGTTTTGTAAGTGGTGATCATATGTGTGCATATATGCTGGTATGTGCACGTCCATGCTGGTGTGTGCATGTTGGTATGTGCTTGTGCATGTTGGTGTATATGTGTGCATGTTTGTGTGCGTGTGTGTGCTGAAAACAAACTGGAAACCAGTTGCATATTATGATAATTGACCTGAGCAGAAAATAAGTGAGAACTTAAGGGAGTGTAGTGCTGGAAGTGGTGTACCACCGCAGAATACAACAATGTCCCCACAGTCACAGTGTCCCTCTATCAGTGATTGACAGTCGAGAGGCGGGACCAAAGACCCAAAGCTCAACCTCCGCAAGCACAACTTGGTGAGTACAAGTAGGTGAGTCAGTTCCACCCCCAGGGCGTGCATCGCTCCTCGCTCTGGCCTCTCCGCCCTTCTCCACTCTTGCATTTCAATACTCTCCTCTGCTTTTCACTTGCAAATTGTAAAGTTTTCTCTCGTCTAGTTCAAAAGACTCATATGGTTTCTGACTATATTTATAATAATAGCATTATTTTCAAGTTTATACACTATTAGCAACCCTTTTCTTTACAGTGTGGGTGTTATATCCACAAGTGGTCTGAAGATAGAATATCTTTTTTCCCCCGTGACATTGTTATAGGAGGGAGAATATGGCGGTGTGTGAGTGAGGTTATGACAAGGTTGTGTGTTACAGTCCGCTGCTCAAGTTGGTGGACAAGCTGCTGCTGGTGGGAGTGCTGCAAGATGAAGACATCACCCGTCTCCTTATTATGATCGACCCGCAGACATGGGACCCCAACTTTGAGCCAGGTATGTGCTTCTCTACCACATACTCGTGCCTCTCTACCACATGTTCCCTGCTTCTCTACCACATGTTACTGCTTCTCTCCCACATGTTCCTGCTTCTCTACCACATGTTCCTGCTTCTCTACCACATGTTCCTGTTTCTCTCCCACATGTTACTGCTTCTCTACCACATGTTACTGCTTCTCTCCCACATGTTCCTGCTTCTCCCCCACATGTTCCTGCTTCTGTACCACATGTTACTGCTTCTCTCCCACATGTTCCTGCTTCTCTACCACATGTTCCTGCTTCTCTCCCACATGTTACTGCTTCTCTACCACATGTTACTGCTTCTCTCCCACATGTTCCTGCTTCTCTCCCACATGTTACTGCCTCTCTACCACATGTTACTGCTTCTCTACCACATGTTCCTGCTTCTCTACCACATGTTCCTGCTTCTCTACCACATGTTCCTGCTTCTCTCCCACATGTTACTGCTTCTCTCCCACATGTTCCTGCTTCTCTCCCACATGTTACTGCTTCTCTACCACATGTTACTGCTTCTCTCCCACATGTTCCTGCTTCTCTACCACATGTTCCTGCTTCTCTCCCACATGTTCCTGCTTCTCTACCACATGTTCCTGCTTCTCTACCACATGTTCCTGCTTCTCTACCACATGTTCCTGCTTCTCTACCACATGTTCCTGCTTCTCTACCACATGTTCCTGCTTCTCTCCCACATGTTCCTGCTTCTCTACCACATGTTCCTGCTTCTCTCCCACATGCTCCTGCTTCTCTACCACATGTTCCTGCTTCTCTACCACATGTTCCTGCTTCTCTACCACATGTTCCTGCTTCTCTACCACATGTTCCTGCTTCTCTCCCACATGTTCCTGCTTCTCTACCACATGTTCCTGCTTCTCTCCCACATGCTCCTGCTTCTCTACCACATGTTCCTGCTTCTCTACCACATGTTCCTGCTTCTCTACCACATGTTCCTGCTTCTCTACCACATGTTCCTGCTTCTCTCCCACATGTTCCTGCTTCTCTACCACATGTTCCTGCTTCTCTCCCACATGCTCCTGCTTCTCTACCACATGTTCCTGCTTCTCTCCCACATGCTCCTGCTTCTCTACCACATGTTCCTGCTTCTATACCACATGTTCCTGCTTCTCTACCACATGTTCCTGCTTCTCTACCACATGTTCCTGCTTCTCTCCCACATGTTCCTGCTTCTCTACCACATGTTCCTGCTTCTCTCCCACATGTTCCTGCTTCTCTACCACATGTTCCTGCTTCTCTCCCACATGCTCCTGCTTCTCTACCACATGTTCCTGCTTCTCTACCACATGTTCCTGCTTCTCTCCCACATGTTCCTGCTTCTCTACCACATGTTCCTGCTTCTCTCCCACATGTTACTGCTTCTCTACCACATGTTCCTGCTTCTCTCCCACATGCTCCTGCTTCTCTCCCACATGCTCCTGCTTCTCTACCACATGTTACTGCTTCTCTCCCACATGTTCCTGCTTCTCTACCACATGTTCCTGCTTCTCTACCACATGCTCCTGCTTCTCTCCCACATGTTCCTGCTTCTCTCCCACATGTTCCTGCTTCTCTCCCACATGTTCCTGCTTCTCTACCACATGTTCCTGCTTCTCTACCACATGTTCCTGCTTCTCTCCCACATGTTCCTGCTTCTCTACCACATGCTCCTGCTTCTCTCCCACATGTTCCTGCTTCTCTACCACATGTTCCTGCTTCTCCCCCACATGTTCCTGCTTCTCTACCACATGTTACTGCTTCTCTCCCACATGCTCCTGCTTCTCTACCACATGTTCCTGCTTCTCTCCCACATGTTCCTGCTTCTCTACCACATGCTCCTGCTTCTCTACCACATGTTCCTGCTTCTCTACCACATGTTCCTGCTTCTCTCCCACATGCTCCTGCTTCTCTCCCACATGTTCCTGCTTCTCTCCCACATGTTCCTGGTTCTCTCCCACATGCTCCTGCTTCTCTACCACATGTTCCTGCTTCTCTACCACATGTTCCTGCTTCTCTACCACATGTTCCTGCTTCTCTACCACATGTTTGCACACACAACTCCGCCTCACATTCTCCCTCCTCCACGTCCTACAATAATGATTATACTTGTAGCAATTATTTGTTAAGACGTACAAAAATGGGCTGTGGAACCCCCAAAATTCATGTTTTGTTCTACTGGACTCGCCCAAATGGCGCACACTACAAAACTGAAACATTACTAAAAAACTCAACACGCTTCAACTTATTCAAGGCCTATATAAGCAGTAGTAGGTCACATATATCTTAGGGATAATTTAGTACATATTTTTTACCTGGAAAAGTAAGCTTTTGTTTTTTGCTAATTTTTTCGTGCCTTCTACAAAATTAATGAAAATAATCGTGAACATTGTTGACTGCATAAATGTGTTGTCCGACAAATAGTTGGCGTGAGAACTGTCCTGCTGGAGGCTTGTCCCACGTTGTGTGGTGTGGGAGACGTGCCCCGTGGGTACAGGCGCGGGTGTTGCCACGTTGTGTGGTGTGGGAGACGTGCCCAGTGGGTACAGGCGCGGGTGTTGCCACGTTGTGTGGTGTGGGAGACGTGCCCAGCGGGTACAGGCGCGGGTGTTGCCACGTTGTGTGGTGTGGGAGACGTGCCAAGTGGGTACAGGCGCGGGTGTTGCCACGTTGTGTGGTGTGGGAGACGTGCCCAGCGGGTACAGGCGCGGGTGTTGCCACGTTGTGTGGTGTGGGAGACGTACCCAGTGGGTACAGGCGCGGGTGTTGCCAAGTTGTGTGGTGTGGGAGACGTGCCCAGTGGGTACAGGCGCGGGTGCTGCCACGTTGTGTGGTGTGGGAGACGTGCCCAGCGGGTACAGGCTCGGGTGTTGCCACGTTGTGTGGTGTGGGAGACGTGCCCAGTGGGTACAGGCGCGGGTGTTGCCACGTTGTGTGGTGTGGGAGACGTGCCCAGTGGGTACAGGCGCGGGTGTTGCCACGTTGTGTGGTGTGGGAGACGTGCCCAGTGGGTACAGGCGCGGGTGTTGCCACGTTGTGTGGTGTGGGAGACGTGCCAAGTGGGTACAGGCGCGGGTGTTGCCACGTTGTGTGGTGTGGGAGACGTGCCCAGCGGGTACAGGCGCGGGTGTTGCCACGTTGTGTGGTGTGGGAGACGTGCCCAGTGGGTACAGGCGCGGGTGTTGCCAAGTTGTGTGGTGTGGGAGACGTGCCCAGTGGGTACAGGCGCGGGTGTTGCCACGTTGTGTGGTGTGGGAGACGTGCCCAGCGGGTACAGGCGCGGGTGTTGCCACGTTGTGTGGTGTGGGAGACGTGCCCAGCGGGTACAGGCGCGGGTGTTGCCACGTTGTGTGGTGTGGGAGACGTGCCCCGTGGGTACAGGCGCGGGTGTTGCCACGTTGTGTGGTGTGGGAGACGTGCCCAGCGGGTACAGGCGCGGGTGTTGCCACGTTGTGTGGTGTGGGAGACGTGCCCAGTGGGTACAGGCGCGGGTGTTGCTAAGTTGTGTGGTGTGGGAGACGTGCCCAGTGGGTACAGGCGCGGATGTTGCCACGTTGTGTGGTGTGGGAGACGTGCCCAGCGGGTACAGGCGCGGGTGTTGCCACGTTGTGTGGTGTGGGAGACGTGCCCAGCGGGTACAGGCGCGGGTGTTGCCACGTTGTGTGGTGTGGGAGACGTGCCCAGTGGGTACAGGCGCGGGTGTTGCCACGTTGTGTGGTGTGGGAGACGTGCCCAGTGGGTACAGGCGCGGGTGTTGCCACGTTGTGTGGTGTGGGAGACGTGCCCAGTGGGTACAGGCGCGGGTGTTGCCACGTTGTGTGGTGTGGGAGACGTGCCAAGTGGGTACAGGCGCGGGTGTTGCCACGTTGTGTGGTGTGGGAGACGTGCCCAGCGGGTACAGGCGCGGGTGTTGCCACGTTGTGTGGTGTGGGAGACGTGCCCAGCGGGTACAGGCACTTCTTTACACACTCACCAATCACCATGTCCGACCATTTCCTCTCGGTCTCCTCCTCCTGATCTTACCCTCGCACGCAGACCAGGGTCACAGTGGCACCATACCAGAGCCGCATATAAAAACACCCAGTACCTACACTAATACCATAATATCATTCATATTTCCCAACATTCAGAATATCAAAACACGCAAAACAAAGTCGGCTTTATAACTGGTCTCCTGAACCCGACAACTGCAGTGTTGGCAGCCTTAACGCGCCCAAAGGACTACTGGGACATTGTAATATAAATGCCAGAATTCAATCTTTTCCAAGTGACAAGAGACAGGCTACAGAGTCGGGTCAGTCTGTACAACAAATAAACACTTACCTGCACATAACAGCGAAACACCACAAATTATATGGCGGAGGTGCTGATAATCAAAACTGAAGTTATAAATGTAGATATTGTTCTTGTATATAAACCACCATATACAAATTCCCAGCAGATTAAAGACCAATAAATTAAAATAGAATATTGCTTATAAAATCTCACAAACCCAGTCTTAAACATCATCTTGCTTGGTGACCTCAATTTACGGTCCTACGGTGCCAAGGAGTAGTCTAAATGAGCAGTCACACACTCACGACCTCCTATGGATGTGTGACAGATTTGCCTTAACCCAGCAATATAGTGGAACCAGCTCGAACTGAAAACACTTTAGACTTTATTTTTA
Organism: Procambarus clarkii; assembly: GCF_040958095.1. Lineage (NCBI taxonomy): Eukaryota > Metazoa > Arthropoda > Malacostraca > Decapoda > Cambaridae > Procambarus > Procambarus clarkii. The sequence continues at coordinate 12,822,702 of NC_091227.1, read as the reverse complement.
CAAAAATGAAGTGGTTAGGAGCATACATATCATAAATACATGCTACTTGCATCACTGCCTAATCAATGCTCAATCGAGCATGGGCTGTGCTTTTTATCAATCATCATGACCCGCTTTATATTAACCAGCAAATTCAGTTTTATTAATCAAATGATTAACTGGAAATTAATAAACTTAGACCTCAAGGAAATAAGCTGGTAAGAAAGGCTAGATAATGCAACGTAAATCAATACCCCGAAAAAAATAGGCAAACAAAAAAAAAGAGAACATTATGGGCCACAACGAGGACGGCGTTCTCTCTATGGGCCAACAATGCATCGCTGAACAACTCGAACGCCTCTCTCTCTCTCTCTATTCGAAGAAAGACGAGTAAAGTTTAGTAGGGAACTAGAACGATCAAGCTAAAGCTGTCATATAAAATCAAGGAAAGCCAAAGAGAGCTAAAGGCCATCAGTGAAATAGAGAGGAACCCAAAATTCTTCTTTTATTATGCAAAATCTATTATGCAAGCATTTTCCCCCTGCGCATGGCAGATGGAACTTTCATGGATGACAGTAAAGAAATGAGTGAAATACTGAGGATACAGTTCGATTGTTTTTCAGTGATAACGCCGCAGATAGCGCCACTCCGCAAAGGAAACAGTGAAACACACACACACACACACACGCACACGCACGCACACGCACACACACGCACGCACACACACACACACACAAACATAAGGGCTGGCGTACCGAAAGGGAAACTATGAGGAGATGAATAAATTCCTATGGGATATACATTGGGACACAGAACTCAGAACCAAGTCCGTACAAGACATGATGGACTATGTCACCCAAAAATGTCAGGAGGCTGTAAGCAGGTTTGTCCCAGCCCAACAGGAAAAAACAGAGAAGCAAAGGAAGAATCCGTGGTTTAATAGGGAATGTATGAAAGCAAAGGAGCTGAACAAAAGGGCATGGAGGAACTTCCGTAATAACAGAACATCAGAAAGTAGAGAGAGATACCAGAGAACCAGGAACGAGTATGTTAGTGTGAGAAGAGCAGCTGAGAAAAGGTATGAAAATGATATAGCTAATAAAGCCAAGACCGAACCAAAGCTACTACACAGTCACATCACGAGGAAGACAACAGTGAAGGAACAGGTGATGAAACTTAGGGTGGGCGAGGACAGGTACTCAGAGAATGACAAAGAGGTGTGTGAAGAACTCAACAAAAGGTTCCAGGAGGTCTTTACAATAGAACAGGGAGAAGTCACGGCGCTAGGAGAGGTGGCAGCAAACCAGGTGACCTTGGAAAGGTTCGACATTACAAGAGATGAGGTCAAGAAGCACCTATTGGAGCTGGATGTGAGAAAAGCTGTTGGGCCGGATGGAATCTCACCATGGGTATTGAAAGAGTGTGCAGGAGCACTTTGCTTGCCACTCTCCATAGTGTATAGTAGGTCACTGGAAACGGGAGACCTACCAGAAGTATGGAAGACTGCTAATGTAGTACCAATATTTAAAAAGGGTGACAGACAAGAGGCACTGAACTTCAGGCCAGTGTCCTTAACTTGTATACCATGCAAGGTGATGGAGTAGATTGTGAGAAAAAACCTAGTAACACATCTGGAAAGAAGAGACTTCGTGACAACCCATCAACATGGGTTCAGGGAGGGTAAATCTTGCCTTACAGGCTTGATAGAATTCTATGATCAGGAGACAAAGATTAAGCAAGAAAGAGAAGGATGGGCGGACTGCATTTTTTTGGACTGTCGGAAAGCCTTTGACACAGTACCCCATAAAAGGTTTATGCATAAGCTGGAGAAACAGGCAGGAGTAACTGGTAGGGCGCTCCAGTGGATAAGGGAGTACCTAAGCAATAGGAAGCAGAGAGTTATAGTGAGGGGTGAGACCTCAGAATGGCGTGAAGTCACCAGTGGAGTCCCATAGGGCTCTGTGCTTGGACCTATCCTGTTTCTGATATACTTAAATGATCTCCCAGAGGGTATAGACTCATTCCTCTCAATGTTTGCTGACGACGCCAAAATTATGAGAAGGATTAAGACAGAGGAGGACAGCTTGAGGCTTCGAGAAGACCTGGACAAGCTGCAGGAATGGTCGAACAAATGTATGTTAGAGTTTAACCCAAGCAAATGTAATGTAATGAAGATAGGGGTAGGAAGCAGGAGACCAGATACAAGGTATCACTTGGGAGATGAAATACTTCAAGAGTCAAAGAGAGAGAAAGACCTGGGGGTTGATATCACGCCAGACCTGTCCCCTGAAGCTCATATCAAGAGGATAACATCAGCAGCATATGCCAGGTTGGCTAACATAAGAACGGCCTTTAGAAACTCGTGTAAGGAATCTTTCAAAACATTATATACCACATATGTCAGACCAATCCTGGAGTATGCGGCTCCAGCATGGAGTCCATATCTAGTCAAGCATAAGACTACACTGGAAAAGGTTCAAAGGTTTGCCACCAGACTAGTACCCGAGCTGAGAGGTATGAGCTACGAGGAGAGACTACGGGAATTGAACCTCACTTCATTGGAAGACAGAAGAGTTAGGGGGGACATGATCACCACATTCAAGATTCTCAAGGGAATCGACAGGGTTGATAAAGACAGGCTATTTAACACAAGGGGCACACACACTAGGGGACACAGGTGGAAACTGAGTGCCCAAATGAGCCACAGAGATATTAGAAAGAACTTTTTTAGTGTCAGAGTGGTTGACAAATGGAATGCATTAGGAAGTGATGTGGTGGAGGCTGACTCCATACACAGTTTCAAGTGTAGATATGATAAAGCCCAATAGGCTCAGGAACCTGTACACCTGTTGATTGACGGTTGAGAGGCGGGACCAAAGAGCCAGAGCTCAGCCCCCGCAAGCACAACTAGGTGAGTACACACACACACACACACACACACACACACACACACACACACACACACACACACACACACACACACACACACACACACACACACACACACACACACACACACCCCTGACAGTGTGGTGACACCCCTAGGGTCAACACTTGCAGCAGAGGAGCTCCAGCATATTTCAACAATCCTAAGTATTGTAGTACAGGATGATGGTAGTGAGTGGTGTCCCAGAGAACATAAAGGTATAGTGCTCTTGAAAAATAGGTGAGATAACAGGAAAGTGCTAAGAGAAGTGAAAAATCGGATGAGAAAAAGTTGCCCTAGTGTTTACAGTGCAGAGAAGAACATTCAAGATGGCCACTGGCAAGGGGAAAAACAAAACAGAGCTTGATTTTGAGGGATTTAATGAAGAAAGCATTGATATTAGCAGTCTACATAACAAGTTGGTAAATTTAGATACTATAGTGAACTCTCATGTAGAAATAATTAGTAAATTGAAAGAAAGTAATGACCATTTGAATAGCAAAGTTTTATGTCTTGAGGGTTTAGTGAAAGACTTGCGCAAGGATAAGAATCAATTGGAAACAAATTGCAAAGCCATGGAAGAAGAAAATAAACTCTTAAAAATAGCTTTGGAAGAAGTTAAAGTAAATTTAAACATAAATGACTACAATAGGTTAGGCAAGGAAATTCAACAGGAGAAACAGCTTTTGTCAGCACAGATGGAGGAAGTTACACAGGGAATAGAACAGTGCAAGAAAGATATGCAACTCACTTATGCACAAGTGGCCAAGGAGAAGGAAAAAATAGAAGAAGCAGTAAAGGAAGCCAAACACTGCAGCAACCAAGATAAAACAAACATTAGACTGGAAGTGAGGAAAGAATTGGCATCTAACCCGAAGTTGGTGCAAAACACAGTTGATCGCAGTAAGTCCCTGATCATTTTTGGCTGCAAAGAAAAGGCGATAATATCTAGGTCAGAAAGAGCTGTAGAAGAAGCTAAAGTAGTAGATAAAATTGTTGGCCTCGTGGAAGGTCTTACAACCATAGAGAATGTGTGCGACTACAGGAGAATAGGCAGGTACGTAAAAGGGAAAGATCGACCTTTGAGGATCACCCTAAACGGTGCCAAACAGATGGAAGAAGTACTAAGGAATGCTAGAAAATTGCAAAGTGATGAGGATGGGAAAGGGTGGTCGTTAAGACGAGATCTTTCAAAAGAAGATAGAGAGAAGCTGAAACTGAACCTCGCCGAGGCAAAACATTTAAATGAGAGCAGGAATGAAGAAGAAATAAATTCTTTTTTCTACAAAGTGATAGGGGTAGGCAAACCAGTAAAGTGGTATATAAAGGCAAACCACCAAAATCAATAGAGAGAGGGGGAGTGAAGAATAAGGAGAGGGGGAACACGTTCCTGAAGATTGCATACACCAACATAGATGGAGTAAGATCGAAGATACTGGAGTTAAGTGATGTAATGCAGCTGCAGACACCAGACATTGTTGCACTCACGGAGACAAAACTTGAAGATGTAATTTTAAATGAGGTCATATTCCCAAGGGGCTACTCAATTTGGAGACGGGACAGAAAAATTAGGAAAGGCGGTGGCGTTGCTGTGCTGGTAAAAGAACACCTAAAGGTGAACGAAAAAATGACTGCCAATCCACAAGAAGTTGACATAATAGCACTAGAGATCTGCCATGAGGATGATAAACTAATGATAATAAATGCATATAGTCCACCGCCAAGCAGCACATGGTCAAAGGAGGAGCTAGATAGTAAACGTGAAGGTCTTATAACAATAATGAGAGAGATCATAGCGAGAGTGGATAACGATAGATCACGACTGTTGATAGTCGGTGACTTCAACTTGAAATCCATAGACTGGGAAGCATATGAAGCTAAAACAGAAGATTTTTGAACCTGTAAATTTGTAGACCTCATCCTGGAAACATTCTTGTATCAACATGTTAAACAAGCTACGAGGATGAGGGAAGGGGACGTTCCCTCCAATCTAGATTTGATATTTACCAGGAAGGAGGAAGAGATATTTGACATTCAGTACCTTCCTCCCTTGGGTAAAAGTGACCATGTCTTTTTGGGAATAAAGTATGCAATGCGTTATAAGCTGGAAGAAAATAAGGAGGTTGAAGCAGTTGAAAAACCAGACTTCAGGAGAGGACATTATGGTGACCTTAGAATTTTTTTTAGTGAGTATAATTGGACAGACATGATGCTAGGCAAGGAAGTGAATGAGATGTATGTCAAGTTTTGTGAAATATATGATAAAGGCACAAAAAATTTATACCAAAACAGAGATGCAGAACTAGGAAACAGGATTGGTTCAATAGAAATTGCGAGAGGGCTGGAGACCAAAAGACACAAAAATGGAATTAATACAGGAAGAGGCCGAACCCCCAAACATACCAGCGATACAAAGATGCGAGAAACAACTACACGGCAGTGAGGAGAGAGGCAGAAAGAAATTTTGAAAAAGGGATTGCAGACAATTGTAAAACAGAACCAGGTCTATTCTATAAATTCATAAACAAATTGCAGGTAAAGGATAATATTCAGAGGTTGAAAATGGGAAATAGATTCACGGAAAATGAAAAGGAAATGTGTGAAACACTAAACGAAAAGTTCCAAAGTGTGTTTGTACAAAATGAAATCTTTAGGGAACCAGATACAATAAGAATTCCAGAAAACAACATAGAGCACATAGAGGTGTCTAGAGACGAAGTGGAAAAAATGCTCAAGGAGCTCGGTAAGAACAAAGCAGCTGGCCCAGATGGCGTTTCACCATGGGTTCTGAGAGAATGTGCATCTGAGCTCAGCATTCCACTTCACCTGATCTTTCAGGCATCCCTGTGTACAGGAATCGTAGCAGACGTGTGGAAACAGGCTAACATAGTTCCAATCTACAAAAGTGGCAGCAGGGAAGACCCCCTCAATTATAGACCTGTATCATTGACAAGTGTAATAGTGAAAGTATTGGAAAAACTAATCAAAACTAAATGGGTAGAACACCTAGAGAGAAATGATATAATATCAGACAGACAGTATGGTTTTCGATCTGGAAGATCCTGTGTATCGAATTTACTCAGTTTCTATGATCGAGCCACAGAGATATTACAGGAAAGAGATGGTTGGGTTGACTGCATCTATCTGGACCTAAAAAAGGCTTTCGACAGAGTTCCACATAAGAGGTTGTTCTGGAAACTGGAAAATATTGGAGGGGTGACAGGAAAGCTTCTATCATGGATGAAAAATTTTCTGACATAGAAAAATGAGGGCAGTAATCAGAGGCAATGTATCGGAATGGAGAAATGTCACAAGTGGAGCACCACAGGGTTCAGTTCTTGCACCGGTGATGTTTATTGTGTACATAAATGATCTACCAGTTGGTATACAGAATTATATGAACATGTTTGCTGATGATGCTAAGATAATAGGATGGATAAGAAATTTAGATGACTGTCATGCCCTTCAAGAAGACCTGGACAAAATAAGTATATGGAGCACCACTTGGCAAATGGAATTTAATGTTAATAAATGTCATGTTATGGAATGTGGAATAGGAGAACATAGACCCCACACAACCTATATATTATGTGAGAAATCTTTAAAGAATTATGATAAAGAAAGAGATCTAGGGGTGGTTCTAGATAGAAAACTATCACCTGAGGACCACATAAAGAATATTGTGCAAGGAGCCTATGCTATGCTTTCTAACTTCAGAATTGCATTTAAATACATGGATGGCGATATACTAAAGAAATTGTTCATGACTTTTGTTAGGCCAAAGCTAGAATATGCAGCTGTTGTGTGGTGCCCATATCTTAAGAAGCTGGTTGATACCTGGTTGATGGGGTTCTGGGAGTTCTTCTACTCCCCAAGCCCGGCCCGAGGCCAGGCTCGACTTGTGAGAGTTTGGTCCACCAGGCTGTTGCTTGGAGCGGCCCGCAGGGCCACGTACCCACCACAGCCCGGCTGATCCGGAACTTCTCTTAGAAAACCGTCCAGTTTTCTCTTGAAGATGTCCACGGTTGTTCCGGCAATATTTCTTATGCTCGCTGGGAGGACGTTGAACAACCGCGGACCCCTGATGTTTATACAGTGCTCTCTGATTGTGCCTATGACACCTCTGCTCTTCACAGGTTCAATCTTGCATTTTCTTCCATATCGTTCACTCCAGTACGTTGTTATTTTACTGTGTAGATTTGGGACCTGACCCTCCAGTATTTTCCAGGTGTATATTATTTGGTATCTCTCTCGTCTCCTTTCTAGAGAGTACATTTGGAGAGCTTTGAGACGATCCCAATAATTTAGGTGTTTTATCTCGTCTATGCGTGCCGTATATGTTCTCTGTATTCCCTCTATTTCAGCAATCTCTCCTGCTCTGAAGGGGGAAGTGAGTACTGAGCAGTACTCGAGACGGGACAGCACAAGTGACTTGAAGAGTACAACCATTGTGATGGGATCCCTGGATTTGAAAGTTCTCGTAATCCATCCGATCATTTTTCTGGCTGACGCGATATTTGCTTGGTTATGCTCCCTAAACGTTAGATCGTCGGACATCATTATTCCCAAATCCTTGACATGCTGTTTTCCTACTATGGGAAGATTCGATTGTGTTTTGTACCCTGTATTATGTTTCAGATCCTCATTTTTGCCGTACCTGAGTACCTGAAATTTATCACTGTTAAACATCATGTTATTTTCTGCTGCCCAATCAAAAACTTTGTTGACATCTGCTTGTAGTTTTTCAATGTCTTCAGCAGAGGTAATTTTCATGCTGATTTTTGTGTCATCTGCAAAGGACGACACGAAGCTGTGGCGTGTATTTTTGTCTATATCAGATATGAGAATAAGGAACAGTAGCGGTGCAAGGACTGTACCTTGAGGTACAGAGCTTTTAACATCGCTTGGACTCGATTTTATCTGATTGACTGTTACTCTTTGTGTTCTGTTCGACAGGAAATTGAGTATCCAGCGTCCTACTTTTCCAGTTATTCCCATTGACCTCATTTTGTGAGCTATCACCCCATGGTCACATTTGTCGAACGCCTTTGCAAAGTCTGTGTATACAACATCTGCATTTTGCTTTTCTTCTAGGGCTTCTGTGATTTTGTCATAGTGGTTGAGTAACTGTGACAGACAGGATCTTCCCGCTCTAAATCCATGTTGTCCTGGATTGTG
>NC_091227.1:12749619-12809619 GCF_040958095.1 Procambarus clarkii | reverse complement strand
ACAAAAAGGAGGCCTGGTCGAGGAATGGGCCGCGGGGACGCTAAGCCCCGAAATCATCTCAAGATAACCTTAAGATACACCCACGCTTATAGCCTTTTAGCCTGTCCTGGCTAAATGACTCAACACCATAATTACTTCATATGTACCAAATAACTTAAACTTGAAATCAGTTGCCGATTTCTTAGACATAGTGAAGACCACGAAACCTGAAGGTATCATAGGATCTCTAAACGTGGAATCTCTATTTACGAACGTCCCTGCCGACACCATCAACTCAATGTTAGACGGAATCTACTGTGAGAAAATGGTGCTCTCTCAGCTAGACTTATATCCCATGAATAGCACACTGAGAAGTGCTGAGCACTGCTCAGTACAGTGCTCAGGTTATCACCTTTATCTAAGGACACTAGTATCCTTAGATACTAGGGTATCTTAGTGTACAGTATCTAAGGTACTAGGGTGTCTACGGATTGGGGATCACACGAGCAGTTCAGTTATTGTGTTGGTGATGACAAACAACATCTAGTTACACTAGCGGATAGCATTATATTCAGTGCGCTTGCATAATTTTTATTAATTTTTTATTTATTTATAAATGGTTCTTGTACCCTTGTACAGCCTCTAGCAAGCATAGCGTTTCGGGCAGGTCCTTAATCCTATTTTCACACATGCACACACACATCCCCAGAAAGCAGCCCAAAGCAGCTGTCTAACTCCCAGGTATCTATTTACTGCTAGGTGAACAGATGCATCAGGGCGAAAGAAACTTTGCCCATTTGTTTCAACCCGTCTTCGAATCAAGTCCATTACATCCAGCGGTCGACCCCACAGACGCATTCATAAATGTTTACAAGCTGTTCATTCAAAACAGGAATTTTCCCAAATATAAATTAATATTTTAGGTTTAGCATATTGTGCATATATAGGCATAGGTTAGGTTAGGTGTTTAGGTTCTGTTGGCGATTATTTTTATTTGTAGTAGGTGTGGTGAAGCAGTTACAGCGTTGTGGTTCGAACAAAAATCGTCAGTGAAGGACTTGTTCCGGAAATGTTCGAATCTCATCAGTTGTGAGTCGTGTGTAAACCGTTTTTCATTCACAAATAAGTGGTTTGACGGGTACATGGAACAACTTTTGGGTCTTTGTTTGGAGGACGGGCTGTTTGTTTCTGCCTCCGCCGGGGATCGAACCCGGATCCTTAGGATTACGAACCCCAAGTGCTGTCCACTCAGACGTCAGGCCCCCGAATGGGGAATATCCCCCATCCGGGGAATAGTTTTAGCCATTCACCCCTCCATTCCCCGAATAATTATGGTGAAAGGGGGGGGGGGTCCTGCCACCACAAATTAACTGTTGAGTGTAGCAGGTCAACCCGTCCTCACACTAGGCTGTTTAAAGCAGCGGCCGTCCTCCCCTGAAAATTCATAAATTTTAACATACTGTGTATTCAAAATTGGTTTGTTCTCATATATAATAAATATTTATGATCGATGTTCCCTTCGGGAATCTTAATTTTAAGATGAATAGGAAAACCAGGGATATACTGAACATCTTGTTTCAGATTCTTTACTTTAAAATGCATAACGTTTCGAATACTTCTCGTATTCATCATCAGATCTAAAAGAAAAAACAGAAATCACAATCAAATAACTAGTAAACAAAGAACTCATACTGAATATAATTGCCTATCAAAGAAAGGAAAATGCTTAAAAAACAAAACACTTAAGCGCACTTAAAGTGATCAATACAAATAAAACTTATTAACTGTCACATATATTAAAGCTAATTTAAAAATCCATTAGACTACAAGACGAAATTTATAACTACTAAAACAAACCATTCTATTAAACTTACGTGAAGTGATCAGAAGTGAAACTTGATACCTAACACATAGATACTAAACACTATAACAAATATTCATATAATGACTACAAATCTACAAAAAATGTATATAAAATACAAACAGAATAAACGACAATTATAAAGTACTAACCAAAATCTTATAAAAACTCAAAAATTAAATAAAATTAAATACCAAAAAATGTATTATATATCCTAAATAAAAGATTATAATAATGTACAATGTTAAGACTTGAAATAAGTAAGAAAGGGCAAAGGCATGATAAACTAAACAAAATTATAATAAAATTAAACTACCAGAATGAACTATAAATCAATTTACAGGGCCAACTGTGCACTATACAGTGTACAATTGAACAACTGAAAGGTTGCTATTTAACAGAGGCCGCAGCTCCTTTATATATAAGGATTCCATTACTCTCAAATCTGACTGGCCATTCATACAAGTGTCCAGAATTTTAAAATCAGATTCCAGCAGGGAATGATTAAACTCATAACAATGGTTTCTAATCTCCGAAAATGCTGGTATAGACAATGGTAATCCAGTCCTAAAAGATAATCCCCGGTGCTCAAGTATCCTAATCTTAAAGTTCCGAATGGAACTCCCGATATATCCAGCATTACAGCTGGAACAATTATACATATATACGACATTTGAGCACAAGGGGTAGGCACTTTATCTTTAAATTTAAAATAAGAGCCTATGGTATTTGTGTTGACAAAAATAAATCTGAAGTCTACTTGAGGATAACAATGCTGCAACAGTCTCCTCAAGCGACTCCTTACAGAAAAACTAATAGTGCCATAAAATGGTAATTTAATATATTTAAGATCCCTTTCCACTGTAGTAATCCTACACGATGGATGAAACTTCTTATTTAAGAAATTCCTTATAAAGGTATAAACCATATGCAAAGGATAACCATTATTTGAAAAAAATTTCACAAGAAAATTAATTTCTTGATCAAAGTTATTCCAATTTGAACATAAAACAAAGGCCTTATTCAGTAGAGTGTTAATTGCATTTTTCTTAAAAATATCAGGAACAAAAGAATTAAAATTTAAACCTAAACCAGTAAAAGTTGGTTTCCTAAAAACATTAGTGTTGAACCCATTAAGGTTATTCACTTTTACATCAAGAAACGACAATGAATTGTCCACTTCACACTCTGCAGTAAAACGTATATTACTATGTTGTGCATTAAGATACTCTCTAAATTTCTCAATATGACATTGGTCCTTGAATAACAAAAAAGTGTCATCTACATATCTCCTGTACAAGACTGGTTTAAAGGTCAAAGGACAATTATCAAGCCAATTTATTTCATGAAAACTCAAAAAAGCATTAGCCAGTGCAGGACCTAAATGAGTTCAGTATGAGTTCTTTGTTTACTAGTTATTTGATTGTGATTTCTGTTTTTTCTTTTAGATCTAATAAATATTGTTATACATAAAAATTCGAGGTATAGTTAGGCGTAGGTTAGGTTAGGTGTTTAGATTCTGTTGGCGATTATTTGTATTTGAAGTACGTTAGTGAAGTATTTATAGAATTGTGGTTCGAATAGAGTACGTTAGCGAAGCATTTGTTCGGAAAGTGTTCGGATGTCATCAATTGGGAGTCATGTTTAACAGCCCGTCCTCCAAACAAAGATCTAAAAGTGATTCCATGCACCCGCCAAACCCCCTGTTTATGAATGAAAAGCGGTTTACACACGACTCACAACTGCTGACATTCGAACATATCCGGAACAAGTGCTTCACTGACGAATTTTGTTCGAATCACAACGCTATAAATGCTTCACCCACGTACTACAAATTTAAATAATCGCCAACAGAACCTAAACACCTAACCTAACCTAACCTATATCTATATATACACAATATGCTAATATATTATAATATTAATTTATACTTGAGAAAATTCCCGTTTTGAATGAACAGCATGTTAAAATTTATGAATGCGTCTGTGGGGTCGACCGCTGGATGTAATGGACTTGAGTCGAGGACGGGTTGCGTGTGTAAACCTTTTTCATTCATAAACAGCGGGTTTAGTGGGTGCATGGAATCACTTTTGGGTCTTTGTTCGGAGGACAGGCTGAACAAGGGTCACGGGTGACCTGACCTTCGCCATCGGTTTTGATAAACCCTTCTTCCTACCCGCAGACACGTCAGTGAAGCCAAGAGTTTAACCAATCAAATGTTGAGTATGGTTGAAACTGCATTCTGATTGGTGCTATTGGGGATGGCTTTAACTTAAGTGATATGAGGCCTGAGTTCAGCATCTTGCTTTGAGCTCCCTCTGGCGTTCTCGGTGAAACTGTGCGTTGTATAGGACATGTGCTCTCATGAGCTCCTGATTACCATCATACTCGACCTACTAGTGCAAACTCAAGATGTATTCTATAGAGACGACTCTCCATTCATCGACGGCTAACCACGACGACGGTTATTACTCACATTTTGTGGTGCATAGAACAGCTATTAAGTTTGGTGCGTGTTCTTGACTGTGGCTGGTGCGCCCACTCAGAGTGAGACATCCCTCGGAGTGCTGTTCATGATCGTGTCCGTGCAAGTATATCAATGATATATTTATATGTATGAAAGACCTCCAGGAATAAATGTCATTAAATGATCTAACAAATCAAAACTCAATGCTTAACTTTATTCATGAAATGGGCATTGATGATACTCTCCCTTTACACGATATCTACGTGAGAGCCAAAAAAGCACTTTCAACACGTATGTTTATATTAAACCTACCAACACTGGAATGTGTATGAATGGACACAGCGAATGGCCAGATAGATATAAGACTAGTGTGATAACCTCATATATTTGCAGAGCCCCTACACATTGTTCTAACTGGCATATGATACATAAAGAAGTGGGTAGAAGCCTTAAATATTAATAAACAACAGATACTTGACTAGAGAAGTCAACACCATATGAGAAGATATTTAGAAAAATGGTACAACAGATAACACCACTGCAACAGCAAGCAACCCCTCCCCATAAAGCTGTTACAAATTCCTTATGAGTTCGCAATATTAAACAGAAGAAAAAGTAATCAAAAATATAATTTAAAATGGAATGAAACCGACAGCGCCAGACCAAAAATTAGACCTCATTATTTAATACCGAATACAAAGGTCTGCTGATTTACTACTCAAGAACAGCCCCAATAAACAATATAACCCTCTCCAAAAAAAACAAACGTGATATACCAATTTACACGCCCCAATGGAGGCTGTCACCTTTGTGGTGCTAATACATTAGTATGATCCCCACAAAGCTTTTCGAGAAGATGGACCTGCCATGGACACAGTAGTGCTCCTAGAGACAACATGCAAGGAGAACATAATACGACACTGACTACGAACATTTTAGTAGTTAATACAACAATCCTGGAATCTACTATTGACAGATAAAAAAATGCAAATCTTGGAAGCTATACTTAAAAGAGAAAAAAAAGACCCACCATAAATATACACAATAATTTATTTATTATTTATTTATTTATTTATTTATTTATTTATTTATTTATTTATATACAAGAAGAGTTATATTGGGGGTTAACAGAGAATATAGAAAATAAGTTGAATTAACATTCTTGTAAAGCCACTAGCACGCATAGCGTTTCGGGGTTATGGCATTACCAGCCATAATGGTAAAGCCCGGTACCATAATGGCCATAATGACTTCTCTTCCTTGCCAACACTCAGACCCAGACCTCACCAAACACCAGTGGATAATGACGTCTCTATCGAGGCCTTCCCGCCCACCAGACGTTTCCCAATCCATTTCCCCCTATGTTAATTGGTGCTATCCCATTATCCTTTGTTTGATTGGCCCATCACACGCCGCACCCCTTCGACTCTCACATGTGCATTTAACCAAAAAGTGTACATCATGTATTCATTCCTTACCTGAAGATGTTCCAGAGGGGAACGAAACTTTGTAGAAAATGAATCCTTCAATAATTACAAGAATTTGTTTACCATGAATTTTAGTAACTTGATTGTCTTAATACTGACAATAAGAAAATAGAAGCATAGAAAGCTTACACTGTAAAATCAACTACGCCAGCAGTGCATATTTAACCCCGATTCACTCATCAGAATAGCAACAATATCAGTCTGTCTTTATATACTGGATGTGTTAATAAGAAAAACAGAGGCATCTCTGAGCACCAGCACCACCAAACCAACAAACATAAGAGTATGCCTAAATGGTAGGCGTGGGTGCCCTAAAATATAAAGCCAGTGTTCTCAACACTTACATCCGTCGAGCCCCTACCCACTGCTCTGAGAGGAACAACGTGAGTAGGGAGTTTGAAAGGATAACACAAGTATTGGTAACACAAAATATCAACGCTACTATAAGACGACACATGGACAGGTGGTACAACCCTGAGTCAAGAACAGAAACAATAACACCTCCACTAAAATTATATTACAAATCTACCATCATTGTGAATACAAGAGTGGAAAGAATAATGAAAGTAATCAATAAAGGAGTAAAAACCACAACTCGTAATCAAAATATAGACTTCATCATATATTCTAAAAAAAAGACCACTGAAAACAGGCCGACGTCAACCGAGAATCCTTTACAGCAAAGGTGGTATATATGATGCCCCCACCTTGATGATATATATATATATGATGATACAGGGAGCCGGTGACAGAACACTGGACGCGTGATCCTTTGGTCCCGGGTTCGATCCCGGGCGCCAGTGAGAAACAATGGGCAGAGTTTCTTTCACCCTGATGCACCTGTTACCTAGCAGTAAATAGGCACCTAGGAGTTAGTCAGCTGTCACGGGCTGCTTCCTGGGGGTGGAGGACTGGTTGAAAACCGGACCGCGGGGACACTAAGCCCCGAAATCATCTCAAGATAACCCCCATGAAGGATGATATTTTCCACCTAAGTCCAGAGGTATGACGTCGACCAAGCTCACGAGGCGTTAAACCTGTCATCATCAACCGGGTGACCATAACAGTCACATGATACAAGCCCATGACATCTCACTAACAAGAACAATGATGAATAAGAACATTTGGATATTTGATGAAGCCCAAGATATAAGAAGATTATAAATTCTTGAAGACCTACATATAAAAACAAAACAACTCACCATAAACACTCAAACAACTGAACTCTTCAGTCTCCCACCATGAGAGTGAGAGCACTCTCCCCACCATGAGAGTGAGAGCACTCTCCCCACCATGAGAGTGAGAACACTCTTCCCACCATGAGAGTGAGAGCACTCTCCCCACCATGAGAGTGAGAACACTCTCCCCACCATGAGAGTGAGAGCACTCTCCCCACCATGAGAGTGAGAACACTCTCCCCACCATGAGAGTGAGAGCACTCTCCCCACAATGAGAGTGAGAGCACTCTCCCCACCATGAGAGTGAGAACACTCTCCCCACCATGAGAGTGAGAGCACTCTCCCCACCATGAGAGTGAGAGCACTCTCCCCACCATGAGAGTGAGAACACTCTCCCCACCATGAGAGTGAGAACACTCTCCCCACCATGAGAGTGAGAACACTCTCCCCACCATGAGAGTGAGAACACTCTCCCCACCATGAGAGTGAGAACACTCTCCCCACCATGAGAGTGAGAACACTCTCCCCACCATGGGAGTGAGAACACTCTCCCCACCATGAGAGTGAGAACACTCTCCCCACCATGGGAGTGAGAACACTCTCCCCACCATGAGAGTGAGCACACTCCCCACCATGAGAGTGAGAGCACTCTCCTCACCATGAGAGTGAGAGCACTCTCCCCACCATGAGAGTGAGAGCACTCTCCTCACCATGAGAGTGAGAGCACTCTCCCCACCATGAGAGTGAGAGCACTCTCCCCACCATGAGAGTGAGAACACTCTACCCACCATGAGAGTGTGAACACTCTACCCACCATGAGAGTGAGAGCACTCTCCCCACCATGAGAGTGAGAACACTCTCCCCACCATGAGAGTGAGAACACTCTACCCACCATGAGACTGAGAACACTCTACCCACCATGAGAGTGAGAACACTCTACCCACCATGAGAGTGAGAGCACTCTCCTCACCATGAGAGTGAGAGCACTCTCCTCACCATGAGAGTGAGAACACTCTCCCCACCATGAGAGTGAGAGCACTCTCCTCACCATGAGAGTGAGAGCACTCTCCTCACCATGAGAGTGAGAACACTCTCCCCACCATGAGAGTGAGAGCACTCTCCTCACCATGAGAGTGAGAACACTCTCCTCACCATGAGAGTGAGAACACTCTCCCCACCATGAGAGTGAGAGAACTCTCCCCACCATGAGAGTGAGAACACTCTCCCCACCATGAGAGTGAGAACACTCTCCTCACCATGAGAGTGAGAACACTCTCCCCACCATGAGAGTGAGAACACTCTACCCACCATGAGACTGAGAACACTCTCCCCACCATGAGTGTGAGAGAACTCTCCTCACCATGAGAGTGAGAGAACTCTCCCCACCATGAGTGTGAGAGAACTCTCCCCACCATGAGTGTGAGAGCACTCTGCCCACCATGAGAGTGAGAGCACTCTCCCCACCATGAGAGTGAGAGCACTCTCTCCACCATGAGTGAGAGCACTCTCCCCACCATGAGAGTGAGAACACTCTACCCACCATGAGAGTGAGAGCACTCTACCCACCATGAGACTGAGAACACTCTACCCACCATGAGAGTGAGCACACTCTCCACCATGAGAGTGAGAGCACTCTCCTCACCATGAGAGTGATAGCACTCTCCCCACCATGAGAGTGAGAGCACTCTCCCCACCATGAGAGTGAGAGCACTCTCCCCACCATGAGAGTGAGTACACTCTCCCCACCATGAGAGTGAGAGCACTCTCCCCACCATGAGAGTGAGAACACTCTCCCCACCATGAGAGTGAGAACACTCTACCCACCATGAGAGTGAGAACACTCTCCCCACCATGAGAGTGAGAACACTCTACCCACCATGAGAGTGAGAACACTCTACCCACCATGAGACTGAGAACACTCTCCCCACCATGAGAGTGAGAGCACTCTCCCTACCATGAGAGTGAGAACACTCTACCCACCATGAGACTGAGAACACTCTACCCACCATGAGTGTGAGAGCACTCTGCCCACCATAAGAGTGAGCGCACTCTCCCCACCATGAGAGTGAGAGCACTCTCCCCACCATGAGAGTGAGAGCACTCTCCTCACCATGAGAGTGAGAACACTACCCACGATGAGAGTGAGAACACTCTACCCACCATGAGACTGAGAACACTCTCCCCACCATGAGAGTGAGTACACTCTCCCCACCATGAGAGTGAGAACACTCTACCCACCATGAGAGTGAGAGCACTCTCCCCACCATGAGAGTGAGAGCACTCTCCCCACCATGAGAGTGAGAACACTCTCCCCACCATGAGAGTGAGAACACTCTCCCCACCATGAGAGTGAGAACACTCTACCCACCATGAGAGTGAGAACACTCTACCCACCATGAGACTGAGAACACTCTACCCACCATGAGAGTGAGAACACTCTACCCACCATGAGAGTGAGAACACTCTACCCACCATGAGAGTGAGAACACTCTACCCACCATGAGAGTGAGAACACTCTCCCTACCATGAGAGTGAGAACACTCTACCCACCATGAGACTGAGAACACTCTACCCACCATGAGTGTGAGAGCACTCTCCCCACCATGAGAGTGAGAATACTACCCACCATGAGAGTGAGAACACTCTCCCCACCATGAGAGTGAGAACACTCTGCCCACCATAAGAGTGAGAGCACTCTCCCCACCATGAGAGTGAGAGCACTCTCCCCACAATGAGAGTGAGAGCACTCTCCTCACCATGAGAGTGAGAACACTACCCACCATGAGAGTGAGAACACTCTCCCCACCATGAGAGTGAGAACACTCTACCCACCATGAGACTGGGAACACTCTACCCACCATGAGAGTGAGAACACTCTACCCACCATGAGAGTGAGAACACTCCCCCCACCATGAGAGTGAGAACACTCTACCCACCATGAGACTGAGAACACTCTACCCACCATGAGTGTGAGAGCACTCTGCCCACCATGAGAGTGAGAGCACTCTCCCCACCATGAGAGTGAGAGCACTCTCCCCACCATGAGTGAGAGCACTCTCCCCACCATGAGAGTGAGAACACTCTACCCACCATGAGAGTGAGAGCACTCTACCCACCATGAGAGTGAGAGCACTCTACCCACCATGAGACTGAGAACACTCTACCCACCATGAGAGTGAGCACACTCTCCACCATGAGAGTGAGAGCACTCTCCTCACCATGAGAGTGATAGCACTCTCCCCACCATGAGAGTGAGAGCACTCTCCCCACCATGAGAGTGAGAGCACTCTCCCCACCATGAGAGTGAGTACACTCTCCCCACCATGAGAGTGAGAACACTCTACCCACAATGAGAGTGAGAGCACTCTCCCCACCATGAGAGTGAGAGCACTCTCCCCACCATGAGAGTGAGAACACTCTCCCCACCATGAGAGTGAGAACACTCTACCCACCATGAGAGTGAGAACACTCTCCCCACCATGAGAGTGAGAACACTCTACCCACCATGAGAGTGAGAACACTCTACCCACCATGAGACTGAGAACACTCTCCCCACCATGAGAGTGAGAGCACTCTCCCTACCATGAGAGTGAGAACACTCTACCCACCATGAGACTGAGAACACTCTACCTGTAACAAACTAGGCTGTTGTAAGAATTATTCCAGAAGGTTCCAGAAGTTCGAGTAGGGACCTGACCTCTCAACAACGCCCAGTCCCCTGGGAATTAGCAGGTCTGAGTCACAAATGGCGGGCATCTTTGTTCATAGCTGCGTATAATGAACCATCCTATAGTATTCAGTAATTTAGAGAAAATTAGCCTTTATTCATTTTGCATTAAAATTGTATTGTATAATAGTACTGGATACAATATCAAGAGTATTCTAATTATTGAGTTTAAGTCACCATCAGTGACGTCACGAATCAGATCTAACTTTTAAGGCGGAGTGACCGGCGGTCATAGGTCAGCAGGGTTGACATGTCTAGTATTTCTCAAAGTTCAATTAACCATTTTGGGGATCGGGAACAGCTCTGCCGTTAGATGTTTGTAATTTAATTCAGTAAAATAAATCAACCAGTCTGGATCAATTCAGTACAAACAGAGGTTAATTGGTATAACTTAAACCTTGCTAGTAACTGGGTAGAACTTTGACTGACTAGGCGGAAGGATACAATGCTCTGTCTGGGGTAGACCAGACAAGAGAGAGATCAGTGTGATCTGCCGAGCAGCTGGGAGAGGTCAAACATCTTACCTCTCCCCAAGACCAGCCCAACACCTAGAGCTGGAAAACATAGAGGTATAGTTGCTATGGTTATGTATAGAAATAGTCTCATTTGCCACTCAGGTCAAGTAGGGAGTGTTAAAGTGATAGGGAGTGAACATTTTTAGATTGTGTTTTAGTTTTCTTTTAATAAATTAAATTTGTTAATAATTTGCATTTTTATTGTCTCCATTTGGTTATGTGTATACTTGTCCTGGTCACGTGGTCCACACGAGGTAAAGTTGGATTGGGCGCCGATTCTAACATCGAATCGGAATTATCATTACCGTGTAATTTATTCCACACTCAAGGTCATCGCTTATAGTGGGGATCAAGCCCCAAGGTTGATTAATTAGCGTGATCGATCCAGACCTCGATCATTGCTCTTCTTTTTACTGGTCTGGTGGTGGCAGCGTAGAGGCGACTCTAGGGTTTTGATCAGAGCTTGGGTCACGTCATACTGGGTGTAGAATCCTAAGTCGGTCAATCGTCTTAGGACCACGTGGCGTGGAGTTGGCTTTGGTAAAAGTTTTGGAGTCCCTTGGTAGAGAATAATAAATAAGAATACGGGTAGAGGGCGAAGGAAGTAGAGAGAGGGAACCCAAACCCGTGTTACATACCCACCATGAGTGTGAGAGCACTCTGCCCACCATAAGAGTGAGAGCACTCTCCCCACCATGAGAGTGAGAGCACTCTCCCCACCATGAGAGTGAGAGCACTCTCCTCACCATGAGAGTGAGAACACTACCCACCATGAGAGTGAGAACACTCTACCCACCATGAGACTGAGAACACTCTCCCCACCATGAGAGTGAGTACACTCTCCCCACCATGAGACTGAGAACACTCTACCCACCATGAGAGTGAGAGCACTCTCCCCACCATGAGAGTGAGAGCACTCTCCCCACCATGAGAGTGAGAGCACTCTCCCCACCATGAGAGTGAGAACACTCTCCCCACCATGAGAGTGAGAACACTCTCCCCACCATGAGAGTGAGAACACTCTACCCACCATGAGAGTGAGAACACTCTACCCACCATGAGAGTGAGAACACTCTACCCACCATGAGAGTGAGAACACTCTACCCACCATGAGAGTGAGAACACTCTACCCACCATGAGAGTGAGAACACTCTACCCACCATGAGAGTGAGAACACTCTCCCTACCATGAGAGTGAGAACACTCTACCCACCATGAGACTGAGAACACTCTACCCACCATGAGTGTGAGAGCACTCTCCCCACCATGAGAGTGAGAATACTACCCACCATGAGAGTGAGAACACTCTCCCCACCATGAGAGTGAGAACACTCTGCCCACCATAAGAGTGAGAGCACTCTCCCCACCATGAGAGTGAGAGCACTCTCCCCACAATGAGAGTGAGAGCACTCTCCTCACCATGAGAGTGAGAACACTACCCACCATGAGAGTGAGAACACTCTCCCCACCATGAGAGTGAGAACACTCTACCCACCATGAGACTGGGAACACTCTACCCACCATGAGAGTGAGAACACTCTACCCACCATGAGAGTGAGAACACTCTCCCCACCATGAGAGTGAGAACACTCTACCCACCATGAGACTGAGAACACTCTACCCACCATGAGTGTGAGAGCACTCTGCCCACCATGAGAGTGAGAGCACTCTCCCCACCATGAGAGTGAGAGCACTCTCCCCACCATGAGAGTGAGAGCACTCTCCTCACCATGAGAGTGAGAACACTCTCTCCACCATGAGAATGAGAACATTTCCTAAGAAAACAAATTCAAAAATATATAAATTTAGGAAAACTTGGCTTATTAGGCAAATCGGGTCTTGCATAGTAGGCCGAGTACTGCGTTCTGGCTACTAGGAACAACAACCAAACACACACAGACACACACACCCACACACACACACCCACACACACACACACACACACACACACACACTCCATACACAGTTTCAAGTGTAGATATGACAGAGCCCGATAGGCTCATGAATCTGTACACCTGTTGATTGACGGTTGAGAGGCGGGACCAAAGAGCCAGAGCTCAACCCCCGCAAACACAACTAGGTGAGTACAACTAGGTGAGTACACACACACACACACACACACACACACACACACATATATATATATATATATAATAATAATAATAATAATACACACACACCCATTGTCATGATGTTGCACCAAAGCTATGACCATTCATAGAGTTTTCTGTTACTTATTTTGCAGATCCAACAAGACCAACTGAGGAGGTACATCGAGATTAAACAGTCAGACTTGCCGTCTTCAGTCGCTGCCAGGAAAACCCGAGAGTTCCGCTGCCCTCCCCGTGAACAGATGAACGCTATTTTGGGTTTCAAAAACCTCTCCGAAGAGGAGCTGGAGGAGACCCCATGTGGAGAAGACCTGAGGAAACAGATGCAAGACTTCCATGATAAACTGATGGCCAAGACTAAGATACCGGGTGGAAAAGAGCAGGATACTGACTCTGAGGTTGGTATTCGTGTCTTTCATATTTTGTGATAAAGTTCAATATCTGACTATTTCTATTATGAGATACAATAATTTTTGTTAAGGAAGTGTGACAGATAGGAAGCTTCTGGTTACATGGATACATTGTATATAAAGCCAGGAAGCAGCCCGTGACAGCTGACTAACTCCCATGCACCTATCTGAGGTGCTGGATAAAGGCGTTGGGGGTGTCATGGGGCAGCCGCAGCCAGCCACGATTAACTACATTGTTAATACACGTAGTGTGAAAATCTATTCAAGGAATAATAATTATTATGACCCAGATGAATAAATGCCACGATAACTTGCCGGATAAAGTATACTAAACATAAACATTATGAGATAAGACTACACAATGTTCCAGTCTGTTGTGGACCATTAACAGGACAAACTTTGTTTCTTCGATTAATAATTGTTACAACAAACTGAGATCATCATGTTTTTCATGGTAATGTATATATGGTAATGTTTACATGGTAATAAAACCATGCAACGGCCGTGGGGGTCCGCGGTTCGAGACCCATACAGTCCAGGTGAAAGGAATTTTACATGGTAATGTTTAGGATTTGTACTTATTCTTCACATAGAACTAACTACACCGGACAGATTTATCTTCATTTGTTGGCTGGACATCTGTTTACTGCATTAGTTGGAATTTTAGGTCAGTTAAGATGTTTTCCTTTTTATAGTGTATTTATGCACATATTAAGCCAAGAGTTTCATAACACTGTCTCGGTGCAAGTTCCCCTGTGAAAGTTTGTGTCCACGTGTATCTCTACCCCACAGGAGACTACAACAGCTGACTCCACAGGAGTCATGTCCAAATTCCTGGGCATTCTGGGAGGTGTTAAAGAGGAAGTGGATGAGGAACCTGCTCCTGAACCTGAGGTGCTGGATGCCGCCGATAAGTTCAAGAAGGTCCTTGTTGAAACTATCGTTCGCTGGGCCAGCGAATCTTTTATCGAAACTCCAGTTCTCATTAGAGAGATGTTCAGGTTAGTCAAAAAATACATTTCACCATAAAACTGATTCATCTTAATAATAATCCGATTTTGAGACTGGATCAGTAATGGAAAATTCAGATTTTTCGTAGGTTATTACACCACAATGGTTCCGTACAGTAATATTCAGCAGATCGTATTTGTTTCCTATTTTTGTTATTCTTGGTTTTTAAATGCTAAACATTATATAAAATAACATATTACCCCTGTATATAATTATATAATGTATTTTTTCTATAGAAGTGTTTTAATGTGCTTATATTGTATCATTAATTGTATTATACTGTACCATAAAGTACTTGATTTATGTTACTTTTTCTGTGAGCACCGTAGCCTTACTGTGCGTGCTTGTGTTCCGACCGTGTGTTACCCTTGTGTTGCCTGGACTCAGCCTGTGGTAGTAAAGTATTCAAGTGACCGAATCCTCCGGCAGGAGTCGCAACGGTGCATCGGGTAAAGGAGAATTCGAATTCAATATTCAAAGAGCTAGGAAAAGGCGGGTGGGGAGGAAGAAAGATATAGAGTTGAAATTCTTGATGGGAATGTTGATGGGGGACGAGGAGGCTATAAAGGATAAGAGGAGCTCCCTTACCAAGCTAACGAAGGCTGCGTTAATATAAAAACTTGATGATTGGGAAGGGATGCGGCTGACTCACGAGCATTAGCACAAGTACTGTGTCTGGCTAACATAAACACAGAATAGATCATGGAGTTTGCGACAGGATGGGCAGTGATGGTAAGAGTTATGACAGACATACCTTAACACCATCACCATATTTGCATGGTGCTAGTTATCAGTAGTTAACGCATCAGCTTTCTGCTATTCTACTAGCATTGAAATTTATTCATAGAAAATGTTAACTGTGTAATTGCAGTATGGGGGTGAGACTGCTGGTATACTGGTTAGTAGCGCACTGTTCAGTGCTGTAATTGTATTTTACACTCAAAGGATTATTACCAAGATGAAAGTTTCTCTGTTATAAAAACAACTAAAAATATATATTTTGTATTTTTTAAAACATTTACTTTGTTTAAAAGAGTCATCGTTTATATATTATTTGTGTATGAACATGTAGAAGCATCTGTATTGGGTTGTATGGGTTGGGAAGCATGGGTTGTATTATTTGATGTAAGACAACTGTAAAATACATTGAGATAAAAAGCAAAAATCAGGCAATTAGTCGGAAATCTGGATTTTTTTTCTAATTTTGGATATGGCTTAGAACAAGAGGATTTAGATTTTGAAGGGCCACTGCATAAGTACATGACTTACAAAGCGCGTTCATGAATGTAAAGTAATGGCTGCTATCATTCTTTACATCATTGGGTAAATGAGGAAATTCAATATCGAAATGTTAACATTTTCTGTTTTATTTTCGTGAAGATGAGGCAAGAGCGCCCACCGCACCGCAGTGTGCGCGCGTGCTCATGCGCATCACGGCGCACCACTCCTAAGCACGCATTCCTATGACAATAATTGAAATATAAGAACATTTTCGTATCACAAGCGTAAAATATTTGCATGAACATATCTAATAAAACAAG
The DNA here is from genome assembly GCF_040958095.1 of Procambarus clarkii. Taxonomy (NCBI): domain Eukaryota; kingdom Metazoa; phylum Arthropoda; class Malacostraca; order Decapoda; family Cambaridae; genus Procambarus; species Procambarus clarkii. Next base: position 12,793,333 of record NC_091227.1, on the reverse strand, counting down.
TTTGGTGTGTATGATGATAATTAAATTAGAAACCGTTAGTGTTATTGTGTTCCTTAAGAGTCATACACAAGGCTTTTCTATTAGACCAATAATTTATATTCTAGTAACTTTTAATTATTAAATATCAATTTGTTTGGTGCCACTTATAACCTCTTTCACTGAAAACGAATATAATGTTAATAATCGTCACAGTTTGGTACATAAATTGTTGCTTTAAAGGTTAATCATTCTGAAGTTATGGGTAGTGTACATGTTACTGTGTCTAACTGTTATCCCACTAAGGAAAAGTTACAATTGGTTGTGAAGATCTGACAAGAAGATGAGTGTAATTTTGATCTAAATAGACAGTAACTTGGAAACAGTTCTTGGAGATTTCAACTTCAGAATCGGTATATTTAATGGTAAATTCTACTCACAGATAGATAATGTAGTAATAGCTTCCACTCCTTAATGTCGAAATTAATTTTCTGTGATTTTTTTTAAATTTAATTGTGTATCAGGCAAAATATTTCATAAGATTTTAAGTAATTTGTAAATGCTAAATTTTCATCCAGCCATAACATTTCTAGTCTTAAATGATATTAACATATACTATCTTAAGAGTGCTCTGTATTCCCAAAGAATTTCGTTAACATAACACCAGCAGTTCAATTTTAAACGCGTATCCACTAGTCATCAAAATATTGAAGCTTATTCAATAAATAGGGCTGGTTACTGTTGAATAAATTGATACCTTTTACAGCACTGATGATGGAGCATTACCTTCGAAATATTTCAATGACAATAAATGTGTTGGTCATTTAGCTGGTAGACATAGCCCTTCCTTCCCGGCAGTCTGCTGCTGCGGCAGTACAACAGTATTGGTGAGATGATGGCGGCCCTGGAGAAGACGTACGTCATCAGCAGCACCACCAAGAAGGACGTGGAGACACTGTGGCTGTGTCTGAGCAAGGTGCGCGCTCTCCTCCCTGTCCAGATGTCCCAGGAGGAGGAGGCCCTCATGCGGGAGCTGCTGTGGTCAGTCACTCTCAGTTTCGTCACTCTCGAAAGTCACTCAAAATGAGTCACTCTTATTCTCATTTTCAATCTTCAGCTCAATATAATGAAATATTATTATTAGTTTGCTTTTATTACTCCCTCCTTCATTCACATGTGCACTCACATACATCACTACTCGTATCAGTAAAAACGCATACACATGACACATACGCACAAATATACGTATACATACACGTACTCACACGCGCACACACACACACTTAATGTGGTTAAAATGGCAGTTCTTTGAAAATGTCCAATATAGTTCCTTCTTGTAAACACTGAGGCCAAGAGGTTTTTCTCACCTACTGACCATGTATCAGTGGTGTACACGGTACCAAAGAAGCCAGAGAAGGTAGTCAGGCTGTAGATCATCTGGAGAGCAAGAACATGATAACCAATAAACACTTTTTATTCATGACAGAGAAGTCAGGTGTATGGCACCTGCTGAGCTTCTATGCCAGACTGACTGAAGTAATACACGAAAGAAATGAATACACTAAAAGAATATGCCAATATTTTAAGTAAAAAAAAAGGCTTTTGACTGATTTATACACAAAAGCCTTCACTACAAGACTGAACACAAGTCAAACTTGCAAGGAAGACTTGTATCACCAGAGAACCATGTTACAAGCTACATAAGACTGAACACAAGTCAAACTTGCAAGGAAGACTTGTATCACCAGAGAACCATGTTACAAGCTACATAAGACTGAACACAAGTCAAACTTGCAAGGAAGACTTGTATCACCAGAGAACCATGTTACAAGCTGCAGGGATGTGAAGAAGCAATCGTGCTGTAAGCCACAGGGATGTACTCACCTAGTTGTACTTGTGAGGGGTTGAGCTCTGACTCTTTGGTCCCACATCTCAACTGTCAATCAACTGATGTACAGGTTCCTGAGCCTACTGGGTTCTATCATATCTACACTTAAAACTGTGTATGGAGTCTGCCTCCACTACCTCACTTCCTAATACATTCCATTTGTCAACTATTCTGACACTAAAAAAGTTCTTTCTAATATCTCTATGGCTCATTTGGGTACCCAATTTCCACCTGTGTCCCCTAGTGCGTGTGCCCGTGTGTTAATAGCCTGTCTTTATCTTCCCTATCAATTCATTTGAGAATCTTGTATGTGATGATCATGTCCGCCCCTAGCTCTTCTGTCTTCCACAGCGACGTAAGGTTTAATTCCCGTAGTCTCTCCTCGCAGCTCATACCCCTCAGTTCGCGTACTAGTCTGGTGGCAAATCTTTGAACCTTTTCAGTTTAGTCTTATGCTTGACTAGATATGAACTTCATGCTGGAGCGGCATACTCCAGGATTGGTTTGACATATGTGGTATACTAAGTTCTGAATGATTCCTTACGCAAGTTTCTAAAGGCCGTTCTTATGTTATCCAACCTAGCATATGCTGCTGATGTTATCCTCTTGATATGGGCTTCAGAGGACAGGTCTGACGTGATATCAACCCCCAAGTCTTTCTCTCTAACTCTTCAAGGATTTCATCTCCCAAACGATACCTTGTATTTGGCCTCCTGCTCCCTACACCTATCTTCATTACATTACACTTGCTTGGGTTAAATTGAACTCTTAACAACAATTTGTTCGACCATTCCTTCAGTTTGTCCAGGTCTTCTTGAAGCCTCAAGTAGTCCTCATCTGTCCTCAAATGTCTTAATTCCTCTCATAATTTTGGCATCGTCAGCAAACATTGAGAGGAATGAGTCTATACCCTCTGTGAGATAATTTACGTATATCAGAAACAGGATAGGTCTGAGTACTGAGCCCTGTGGGACTCCACTGGTGACTTCACGCCAATCTGAGATCTCACCCCTCACTGTAACTCTCTGCTTCCTATTGCTTAGGTACTCCCTTATCCAGTGAAGCACCTTACCAGTCACTCCAGCCTGTCTCTCCAGCTTTGCATCAGCCTCTTATGGGGTACTGTGTCAAAGGCTTTCCGACAGTCCAACGTTCCAGATGTGAGGAAGCACACGTGAAGTAAGCCACAGAGATGTGAGGAAGCACACGTGCAGTAAGCCACAGAGATGTGAGGCAGCACATGTGCAGTAAGCCACAGAGATGTGAGGCAGCACACGTGCAGTAAGCCACAGGATGTAATTACCTAAGTGTAATTACCTAAGTGTAGTTACAGGATGAGAGCTACGCTCGTGGTGTCCCGTCTTCCCAGCACTCTTTGTCATATAACGCTTTGAAACTACTGACGGTCTTGGCCTCCACCACCTTCTCACTTAACTTGTTCCAACCGTCTACCACTCTATTTGCGAAGGTGAATTTTCTTATATTTCTTCGGCATCTGTGTTTAGCTAGTTTAAATCTATGACATCTTGTTCTTGAAATTCCAGGTCTCAGGAAGTCTTCCCTGTCGATTTTATCAATTCCTGTTACTATTTTGTATGTAGTGATCATATCACCTCTTTTTCTTCTGTCTTCTAGTTTTGGCATATTTAATGCTTCTAACCTCTCCTCGTAGCTCTTGCCCTTCAGTTCTGGGAGCCACTTAGTAGCATGTCTTTGCACCTTTTCCAGTTTGTTGATGTGCTTCTTAAGATATGGGCACCACACAACAGCTGCATATTCTAGCTATGGCCTAACAAAAGTCATGAACAATTTCTTTAGTATATCGCCATCCATGTATTTAAATGCAATTCTGAAGTTAGAAAGCATAGCATAGGCTCCTTGCACAATATTCTTTATGTGGTCCTCAGGTGATAGTTTTCTATCTAGAACCACTCCTAGATCTCTTTCTTTATCAGAATTCTTTAAAGATTTCTCACATAATATATAGGTTGTGTGGGGTCTATGTTCTCCTATTCCACATTCCATAACATGACATTTATTAACATTAAATTCCATTTGCCAAGTGGTGCTCCATATACTTATTTTATCCAGGTCTTCTTGAAGGGCATGACAGTCATCTAAATTTCTTATCCTTCCTATTATCTTAGCATCATCAGCAAACATGTTCATATAATTCTGTATACCAACTGGTAGATCATTTATGTACACAATAAACATCACTGGTGCAAGAACTGAACCCTGTGGTACTCCACTTGTGACATTTCTCCATTCCGATACATTGCCTCTGATTACTGCCCTCATTTTTCTATCAGTCAGAAAATTTTTCATCCATGATAGAAGCTTACCTGTCACCCCTCCAATATTTTCCAGTTTCCAGAACAACCTCTTATGTGGAACTCTGTCGAAAGCCTTTTTTAGGTCCAGATAGATGCAGTCAACCCAACCATCTCTTTCCTGTAATATCTCTGTGGCTCGATCATAGAAACTGAGTAAATTCGATACACAGGATCTTCCAGATCGAAAACCATACTGTCTGTCTGATATTATATCATTTCTCTCTAGGTGTTCTACCCATTTAGTTTTGATTAGTTTTTCCAATACTTTCACTATTACACTTGTCAATGATACAGGTCTATAATTGAGGGGGTCTTCCCTGCTGCCACTTTTGTAGATTGGAACTATGTTAGCCTGTTTCCACCCGTCTGCTACGATTCCTGTACACAGGGATGCCTGAAAGATCAGGTGAAGTGGAATGCTGAGCTCAGATGCACATTCTCTCAGAACCCATGGTGAAACGCCATCTGGGCCAGCTGCTTTGTTCTTACCGAGCTCCTTGAGCATTTTTTCCACTTCGTCTCTAGACACCTCTATGTGTTCTATGTTGTTCTCTGGAATTCTTATTGTATCTGGTTCCCTAAAGGTTTCATTTTGTACAAACACACTTTGGAACTTTTCGTTTAGTGTTTCACACATTTCCTTTTCATCTTCCGTGAATCTATTTCCCATTTTCAACCTCTGAATATTATCCTTTACCTGCAATTTGTTGTTTATGAATTTATAGAATAGACCTGGTTCTGTTTTACATTTGTCCGCAATCCCTTTTTCAAAATTTCTTTCTGCCTCTCTCCTCACTGCCGTGTAATTGTTTCTCGCATCTTTGTATCGCTGATATGTTTGGGGGTTCGGCCTCTTCCTGTATTGATTCCATTTTTGTGTCTTTCGGTCTCTAGCCCTCTCGCAATTTCTATTGAACCAATCCTGTTTCCTAGTTCTGCATCTCTGTTTTGGTATAAATTTTTTTGTGCCTTTGTCATATATTTCACAAAACTTGCCATACATCTCATTCACTTCCTTGCCTAGCATCAAGTCTGTCCAATTATACTCACTAAAAAAATTTCTAAGGTCACCATAATGTCCTCTCCTGAAGTCTGGTTTTTCAACTGCTTCAACCTCCTTATTTTCTTCCAGCTTATAACGCATTGCATACTTTATTCCCAAAAAGACATGGTCACTTTTACCCAAGGGAGGAAGGTACTGATTGTCAAATATCTCTTCCTCCTTCCTGGTAAATATCAAATCTAGCATGGAGGGAACGTCCCCTTCCCTCATCCTCGTAGCTTGTTTAACATGTTGATACAAGAATGTTTCCAGGATGAGGTCTACAAATTTACAGGTCCAAAAATCTTCTGTTTTAGCTTCATATGCTTCCCAGTCTATGGATTTCAAGTTGAAGTCACCGACTATCAACAGTCGTGATCTATCGTTATCCGCTCTCACTATAATCTCTCTCATTATTGTTATAAGACCTTCACGTTTACTATCTAGCTCCTCCTTTGACCATGTGCTGCTTGGCGGTGGACTATATGCATTTATCATCATTAGTTTATCATCCTCATAGCAGATCTCTAGTGCTATTATGTCAACTTCTTGTGGATTGGCAGTCTTTATTTCCTTCACCTTTAGGTGTTCTTTTACCAGCACAGCAACGCCACCGCCTTTCCTAATTTTTCTGTCCCGTCTCCAAATTGAGTAGCCCCTTGGGAATATGACCTCATTTAAAATTACATCTTCAAGTTTTGTCTCCGTGAGTGCAACAATGTTTGGTGTCTGCAGCTGTATTACATCACTTAACTCCAGTATCTTCGATCTCACTCCATCTATGTTGGTGTATGCACTCTTCAGGAACTTGTTCCCCCTCTCCTTATTCTTCACTCCCCCTCTCTCTATTGATTTTGTTGGTTTGCCTTTATGTACCACTTTACTGGTTTGCCTACCCCTATCACTTTGTAGAAAAAAAGAATTTATTTCTTCTTCATTCCTGCTCTCATTTAAATGTTTTGCCTCGGCGAGGTTCAGTTTCAGCTTCTCTCTATCTTCTTTTGAAAGATCTCGTCTTAACGACCACCCTTTCCCATCCTCATCACTTTGCAATTTTCTAGCATTCCTTAGTACTTCTTCCATCTGTTTGGCACCGTTTAGGGTGATCCTCAAAGGTCGATCTTTCCCTTTTACGTACCTGCCTATTCTCCTGTAGTCGCACACATTCTCTCTGTTTGTAAGACCTTCCACGAGGCCAACAATTTTATCTACTACTTTAGCTTCTTCTACAGCTCTTTCTGACCTAGATGTTATCGCCTTTTCTTTGCAGCCAAAAATGATCAGGGACTTACTGCGATCAACTGTGTTTTGCACCAACTTCGGGTTAGATGCCAATTCTTTTCTCACTTCCAGCCTAATGTTTGTTTTATCTTGGTTGCTGCAGTGTTTGACTTCCTTTACTGCTTCTTCTATTTTTTCCTTCTCCTTGGCCACTTGTGCATAAGTGAGTTGCATATCTTTCTTGCACTGTTCTATTCCCTGTGTAACTTCCTCCATCTGTGCTGACAAAAGCTGTTTCTCCTGTTGAATTTCCTTGCCTAACCTATTGTAGTCATTTATGTTTAAATTTACTTTAACTTCTTCCAAAGCTATTTTTAAGAGTTTATTTTCTTCTTCCATGGCTTTGCAATTTGTTTCCAATTGATTCTTATCCTTGCGCAAGTCTTTCACTAAACCCTCAAGACATAAAACTTTGCTATTCAAATGGTCATTACTTTCTTTCAATTTACTAATTATTTCTACATGAGAGTTCACTATAGTATCTAAATTTACCAACTTGTTATGTAGACTGCTAATATCAATGCTTTCTTCATTGAATCCCTCAAAATCAAGCTCTGTTTTGTTTTTCCCCTTGCCAGTGGCCATCTTGAATGTTCTTCTCTGCACTGTAAACACTAGGGCAACTTTTTCTCATCCGATTTTTCACTTCCCTTAGCACTTTCCTGTTATCTCATCTATTTTTCAAGAGCACTATACCTTTATGTTCTCTGGGACACCACTCACTACCATCAACCTGTACTACAATACTTAGGATTGTTGAAATATGCTGGAGCTCCTCTGCTGCAAGTGTTGACCCTAGGGGGGTCACCTTTTTGAGGAAGGCACACGTGCAGTAAGCCACAGGGATGTGAGGAAGCACACGTGCAGTAAGCCACAGGGATGTGAGGAAGCACACGTGCTGTAAGCCACAGAGATGTGAGGAAGCACACGTGCAGTAAGCCACAGGGATGTGAGGAAGCACACGTGCAGTAAGCCACAGAGATGTGAGGCAGCACACATGCTGTAAGCCACAGAGATGTGAGGCAGCACACATGCTGTAAGCCACAGGGATGTGAGGAAGCACACGTGCTGTAAGCCACAGAGATGTGAGGAAGCACACGTGCTGTAAGCAAGTAGAATAAGCAATTAAAGGAAAAATCTGCAATAAAAGCAGATATGGCAAGACACAGTTGGACTGTCCGGAACGAGGAGCTTACGTTGTAAGATTGAAGGAAAGTATTTGATTGAAGATTATTTATAGTGAATATGGAAAGAAAGATGTTGCGAGTTAACCCTACGACTGTTACATTGATTGTTACGGAAGGATAGAGTACTCAGGATCACACTGTGACTGGCATGCTCATCTTTATCACTACACTGTACACTTCTACCCTCACAATACAACACAGATTCATCACCTTCCTTATTGCAATTGTGTCAGTGTTGCATTCACAAATAAGTATGTGACAGCGCCCACAAGCACCGAGTAGTGGGTCTACATTTGACAAGAGACAACCAGTTCACTCCCTGCCAGCTTCACCTGTAGTAGTAGACTCAATTATTGATTCTGGTAGATGATGTAGACAGTGTTGCTGCATAATAAATACTGGTTAAGAAATACAGTTTTGCTTCATGAAACATGTTGTCCGGTAATACAATTGACAAGGAATCTCTGGATTGTGTCATCTGAACCTTACATAAATATATGAGAAACTTTCACTGGGCATAAAGTAGAAATGTCTCATTGGAAAATAAATCTTCTACAGTTTCTTCTGCTCTTTTCTGTTCTTATAATATACATTCTCTATTTTACGAACATCTTATAGTGATATATTCAGCGCGAAATGTTATTCTCCAATAAAAACAGCATTTGTGTTTAAATTCATAATTAATTGCGTTTATTTTATTGAAGTGTATGATGGTAAAGACACAAGATAAAGGGGAAGTTGCTTCTTGCAGGACTCTGGTCAACAACCACATCTTCTTCCAACACCCGGACCTGATCCGCATCTTGTGTGTTCACGAGAACGTGATGGCCGTGATGATGAACACGCTGGGGCGCCGGGCCCAGGCCGTCAGCGAGACCCAGCCCCTCGAGGGAGAAGTGACCCAAGCAAAGGAGAAGGTGCGGCCTCAACCACACTACCACATCCCGTGTCACCAAGTGTCACACCCCGCCTCACTCACTCTACCACGTCCTGTGTAAACCACACTACCACACTGCATCAACCACACTACCACACATTGCATCAACCACACTACCACACATTGCATCACACCTCAACACCCATGGCTCCACCAGCCACACCACCACACCCAGGCCTCCATCAGCCACACCTCTACACCCAGGCCTCCACCAGCCACACCACCACACCCAGGCCTCCACATGCCACACCACCACACCCAGGCCTCCACCAGCCACACCACCACACCCAGGCCTCCACCAGCCACACCACCACACCCAGGCCTCCACCAGCCACACCACCACACCCAGGCCTCCACCAGCCACACCACCACACCCAGGCCTCCACCAGCCGCATCACCACACCCAGGCCTCCACCAGTCACACCACCACACCCAGGCCTCCACCAGCCACACCACTACACCCAGGCCTCCACCAGTCTCACCACCACACCCAGGCCTCCACCAGCCACACCACTACACCCAGGCCTCCACCAGCCACACCACTACACCCAGGCCTCCACCAGCCACACCACCACACCCAGGCCTCCACCAGCCACACCACTACACCCAGGCCTCCACCAGCCACACCACCACACCCAGGCCTCCACCAGCCACACCACCACACCCATGCCTCCACCTGCCACACCTCTACACCCATGCCTCCACCAGCCACACCACCACACCCAGGCCTCCACCAGCCACACCACTACACCCAGGCCTCCACCAGCCACACCTCTACACCCAGGCCTCCACCAGCCCACCACTACACCCAGGCCTCCACCAGCCACACCACTACACCCAGGTCTCCACCAGCCACACCACTACACCCAGGTCTCCACCAGCCCACCACTACACCCAGGTCTCCACCGGCCACACCACTACACCCAGGCCTCCACCTGCCACACCTCTACACCCAGGCCTCCACCTGCCACACCTCTACACCCAGGCCTCCACCTGCCACACCTCTACACCCAGGCCTCCACCAGCCCACCTCTACACCCAGGCCTCCACCAGCCACACAACTACACCCAGGCCTCCACCTGCCACACCACTACACCCAGGCCTCCACCAGCCACACCTCTACACCCAGGCCTCCACCAGTCACACCACTACACCCAGGCCTTCACCAGCCACACCACCACACCCAGGCCTCCACCAGCCACACCACTACACCCAGGCCTCCACCAGCCACACCACTACACCCAGGCCTCCACCAGTCACACCACTACACCCAGGCCTCCACCTGCCACACCACTACACCCAGGCCTCCACCAGCCACACCACCACACCCAGGCCTCCACCAGCCCACCTCTACACCCAGGCCTCCACCAGCCCACCTCTACACCCAGGCCTCCACCAGCCACACCACTACACCCAGGCCTCCACCAGCCCACCTCTACACCCATGCCTCCACCAGTCACACCACTACACCCAGGCCTCCACCTGCCACACCACTACACCCAGGCCTCCACCAGCCACACCACTACACCCAGGCCTCCACCAGCCACACCACTACACCCAGGCCTCCGCCAGCCACACCTCTACACCCAGGTCTCCACCAGCCCACCACTACACCCAGGCCTCCACCTGCCACACCACTACACCCAGGCCTCCACCAGCCACACCACTACACCCAGGCCTCCACCAGCCACACCTCTACACCCAGGCCTCCACCAGCCACACCTCTACACCCAGGCCTCCACCTGCCACACCTCTACACCCAGGCCTCCACCTGCCACACCATTACACCCAGGCCTCCACCAGCCACACCTCTACACCCAGGCCTCCACCAGCCACACCTCTACACCCAGGCCTCCACCTGCCACACCTCTACACCCAGGCCTCCACCAGCCACACCACTACACCCAGGCCTCCACCTGCCACACCATTACACACAGGCCTCCACCAGCCACACCTCTACACCCAGGCCTCCACCAGCCACACCTCTACACCCAGGCCTCCACCAGCCACACCTCTACACCCAGGCCTCCACCTGCCACACCACCACACCCAGGCCTCCACCAGCCACACCACTACACCCAGGCCTCCACCAGCCACACCACTACACCCAGGCCTCCACCAGCCACACCTCTACACCCAGGCCTCCACCAGCCACACCTCTACACCCAGGCCTCCACCTGCCACACCACTACACCCAGGCCTCCACCTGCCACACCACTACACCCAGGCCTCCACCAGCCACACCTCTACACCCAGGCCTCCACCTGCCACACCACTACACCCAGGCCTCCACCTGCCACACCACTACACCCAGGCCTCCACCAGCCACACCTCTACACCCAGCCCTCCACCTGCCACACCACTACACCCAGGCCTCCACCTGCCTCACCACTACACCCAGGCTTCCACCAGCCACACCTCTACACCCAGGCCTCCACCAGCCACATCTCTACACCCAGGCCTCCACCTGCCACCCCACTACACCCGGGCCTCCACCTGCCACACCACTACACCCAGTCCTCCACCAGCCACACCTCTACACCCAGGCCTCCACCTGCCACACCACTACACCCAGGCCTCCACCAGCCACACCTCTACACCCAGGCCTCCACCTGCCACACCACTACACCCAGGCCTCCCTCCACCAGCCACACCTCTACACCCAGGCCTCCACCTGCCACACCACTACACCCAGGCCTCCACCAGCCACACCACCACACCCAGGAGTCCACCAGCCACACCACCACACCCAGGCCTCCACCTGCCACACCACTACACCCAGGCCTCCACCTGCCACACCACTACACCCAGGCCTCCACCTGCCACACCACTACACCCAGGCCTCCACCAGCCACACCACTACACCCAGGCCTCCACCAGCCACACCTCTACACCCAGGCCTCCACCAGCCACACCTCTACACCCAGGCCTCCACCAGCCACACCACTACACCCAGGCCTCCACCAGCCACACCACTACACCCAGGCCTCCACCAGCCACACCACTACACCCAGGCCTCCACCAGCCACACCACTACACCCAGGCCTCCACCAGCCACATCACTACACCCAGGCCTCCACCAGCCACACCACTACACCCAGGCCTCCACCTGCCACACCTCTACACCCAGGCCTCCACCTGCCACACCACTACACCCAGGCCTCCACCTGCCACACCACTACACCCAGGCCTCCACCAGCCACACCACTACACCCAGGCCTCCACCAGCCACACCACTACACCCAGGCCTCCACCTGCCACACCTCTACACCCAGGCCTCCACCTGCCACACCACTACACCCAGGCCTCCACCTGCCACACCACTACACCCAGGCCTCCACCAGCCACACCTCTACACCCAGGCCTCCACCTGCCACACCACTACACCCAGGCCTCCACCAGCCACACCACTACACCCAGGCCTCCACCAGCCACACCACTACACCCAGGCCTCCACCAGCCACACCACTACACCCAGGCCTCCACCTGCCACACCACTACACCCAGGCCTCCACCAGCCACACCACTACACCCAGGCCTCCACCAGCCACACCACTACACCCAGGCCTCCACCAGCCACACCACTACACCCAGGCCTCCACCTGCCACACCACTACACCCAGGCCTCCACCAGCCACACCACTACACCCAGGCCTCCACCAGCCACACCTCTACACCCAGGCCTCCACCTGCCACACCACTACACCCAGGCCTCCACCAGCCACACCTCTACACCCAGGCCTCCACCTGCCACACCACTACACCCAGGCCTCCACCAGCCACACCACTACACCCAGGCCTCCACCTGCCACACCACTACACCCAGGCCTCCACCTGCCACACCACTACACCCAGGCCTCCACCAGCCACACCACTACACCCAGGCCTCCACCTGCCACACCACTACACCCAGGCCTCCACCAGCCACACCACTACACCCAGGCCTCCACCAGCCACACCACTACACCCAGGCCTCCACCAGCCACACCTCTACACCCAGGCCTCCACCTGCCACACCACTACACCCAGGCCTCCACCAGCCACACCTCTACACCCAGGCCTCCACCTGCCACACCACTACACCCAGGCCTCCACCAGCCACACCACTACACCCAGGCCTCCACCTGCCACACCACTACACCCAGGCCTCCACCAGCCACACCACTACACCCAGGCCTCCACCTGCCACACCACTACACCCAGGCCTCCACCTGCCACACCACTACACCCAGGCCTCCACCAGCCACACCACTACACCCAGGCCTCCACCAGCCACACCACCACACCCAGGCCTCCACCAGCCACACCACTACACCCAGGCCTCCACCATTGCTATCACTTTTACTAATAAAATATTTTAGTGTTGAGTGCTAGTTCCCCTTTGCAATATTTGTCTGTATTTTAAAGCTATGAATTTGTCATTTTTTTATTTGTTGCTTATTGCATGAGTGTGTCCGGCAGCACCAGTGTTGAGTTGAAGGTCTCGTTTGCTGCCTTGTTGGTGAGTGTGTTGGTGAGTTAGTGCGTGAGTGTGTTGGTGAGTTAGTGCGTGAGTGTGTTGGTGAGTTAGTGCGTGAGTGTGTTGATGAGTTAGTGCGTGAGTGTGTTGGTGAGTTAGTGCGTGAGTGTGTTGGTGAGTTAGTGCGTGAGTGTGTTGGTGAGTTAGTGCGTGTGTTGATGAGTTAGTGCGTGAGTGTGTTGATGAGTTAGTGCGTGAGTGTGTTGGTGAGTTAGTGCGTGAGTGTGTTGGTGAGTTAGTGCGTGAGTGTGTTGGTGAGTTAGTGCGTGTGTTGATGAGTTAGTGCGTGAGTGTGTTGATGAGTTAGTGCGTGAGTGTGTTGGTGAGTTAGTGCGTGAGTGTGTTGATGAGTTAGTGCGTGTGTTGATGAGTTAGTGCGTGAGTGTGTTGGTGAGTTAGTGCGTGAGTGTGTTGGTGAGTTAGTGCGTGAGTGTGTTGATGAGTTAGTGCGTGAGTGTGTTGGTGAGTTAGTGCGTGAGTGTGTTGGTGAGTTAGTGCGTGAGTGTGTTGGTGAGTTAGTGCGTGAGTGTGTTGGTGAGTTAGTGCGTGAGTGTGTTGGTGAGTTAGTGCGTGAGTGTGTTGGTGAGTTAGTGCGTGAGTGTGTTGGTGAGTTAGTGCGTGAGTGTGTTGGTGAGTTAGTGCGTGAGTTTGGTGGTGAGTTAGTGCGTGAGTGTGTTGATGAGTTAGTGCGTGAGTGTGTTGGTGAGTTAGTGCGTGAGTGTGTTGGTGAGTTAGTGCGTGAGTGTGTTGGTGAGTTAGTGCGTGAGTGTGTTGGTGAGTTAGTGCGTGAGTGTGTTGGTGAGTTAGTGCGTGAGTGTGTTGATGAGTTAGTGCGTGAGTGTGTTGGTGAGTTAGTGCGTGAGTGTGTTGATGAGTTAGTGCGTGAGTGTGTTGGTGAGTTAGTGCGTGAGTGTGTTGGTGAGTTAGTGCGTGAGTGTGTTGGTGAGTTAGTGCGTGAGTGTGTTGGTGAGTTAGTGCGTGAGTGTGTTGGTGAGTTAGTGCGTGAGTGTGTTGATGAGTTAGTGCGTGAGTGTGTTGGTGAGTTAGTGCGTGAGTGTGTTGTTGAGTTAGTGCGTGAGTGTGTTGGTAAGTTAGTGCGTGAGTGTGTTGGTGAGTTAGTGCGTGAGTGTGTTGGTGAGTTAGTGCGTGAGTGTGTTGGTGAGTTAGTGCGTGAGTGTGTTGGTGAGTTAGTGCGTGAGTGTGTTGATGAGTTAGTGCGTGAGTGTGTTGGTGAGTTAGTGCGTGAGTGTGTTGGTGAGTTAGTGCGTGAGTGTGTTGATGAGTTAGTGCGTGAGTGTGTTGGTGAGTTAGTGCGTGAGTGTGTTGATGAGTTAGTGCGTGAGTGTGTTGGTGAGTTAGTGCGTGAGTGTGTTGGTGAGTTAGTGCGTGAGTGTGTTGGTGAGTTAGTGCGTGAGTGTGTTGGTGAGTTAGTGCGTGAGTGTGTTGTTGAGTTAGTGCGTGAGTGTGTTGATGAGTTAGTGCGTGAGTGTGTTGATGAGTTAGTGCGTGAGTGTGTTGGTGAGTTAGTGCGTGAGTGTGTTGGTGAGTTAGTGCGTGAGTGTGTTGGTGAGTTAGTGCGTGAGTGTGTTGGTGAGTTAGTGCGTGAGTGTGTTGGTGAGTTAGTGCGTGAGTGTGTTGGTGAGTTAGTGCGTGAGTGTGTTGGTGAGTTAGTGCGTGAGTGTGTTGGTGAGTTAGTGCGTGAGTGTGTTGATGAGTTAGTGCGTGAGTGTGTTGGTGAGTTAGTGCGTGAGTGTGTTGATGAGTTAGTGCGTGAGTGTGTTGGTGAGTTAGTGCGTGTGTTGGTGAGTTAGTGCGTGAGTGTGTTGATGAGTTAGTGCGTGAGTGTGTTGGTGAGTTAGTGCGTGAGTGTGTTGATGAGTTAGTGCGTGAGTGTGTTGGTGAGTTAGTGCGTGAGTGTGTTGATGAGTTAGTGCGTGAGTGTGTTGGTGAGTTAGTGCGTGAGTGTGTTGGTGAGTTAGTGCGTGAGTGTGTTGGTGAGTTAGTGCGTGAGTGTGTTGGTGAGTTAGTGCGTGAGTGTGTTGGTAAGTTAGTGCGTGAGTGTGTTGAGTGTGGTGGTGGGCGGGTCACTCCTGATCTGAAGGCTGCTTCATGACCTCTCCCAAGATCTCTCAGCACACTACCAGTAATTGTCCCGCGTCTCTATCTGGTGATTATCATATGTTAACTGACTCCTGTTTCATACTTTGTGTTGTTTCTTGATTTTGAAGTTATATTGAGAACTAAACTAAGGAGGAATTATATTATTGATGTATTTATTATTATTTTTCTTGTTAGTTGTCCCCATCACTTAAAAGGTAGTGCTTCCTTATTTTATTCTGCTTTGTTGATTCAGTGTAATTTTAAACAGTTATAGATATATGTAAACAGACAGATCCCCATTTTAAATTTGTGAAAAGTCTGTGATTGCTGTTTTTGGAATAGTATTTAGTTTTCTTGTTTGTTCGTTTTTAGTCATGTTTCTAAAATGAATATGTGAGCTTGAGTTGATTACTGCTCACACCGGAACACAGGTAATACATCCCGACGACTTGTACAATACTCCACTATGGTCATATATGACCATAGTATTGAGTCATGTCTCGTGGGGGGACTGGGATATTGAGCCGCAGGAGGCGTGTAGTGTGTACTAGTGTAGTGTGTACTAGTAGTGTGCACTCTGTGTAGTGTGTACTAGTAGTGTGCACTCTGTGTAGTGTGCACTCTGTGTAATGTGTACTAGTAGTGTGCACTCAGTGTAGTGTGTACTAGTAGTGTGCACTCTGTGTAGTGTGTACTAGTAGTGTGCACTCAGTGTAGTGTGTACTAGTAGTGTGCACTCTGTGTAGTGTGTACTAGTAGTGTGCACTCTGTGTAATGTGTACTAGTAGTGTGCACTCAGTGTAGTGTGTACTAGTAGTGTGCACTCTGTGTAGTGTGTACTAGTAGTGTGCACTCAGTGTAGTGTGCACTCAGTGTAGTGTGCACTCAGTGTAGTGTGTACTAGTAGTGTGCACTCTGTGTAGTGTGTACTAGTAGTGTGCACTCTGTGTAGTGTGTACTAGTAGTGTGCACTCTGTGTAGTGTGTACTAGTAGTGTGCACTCAGAGTAATGTGTACTAGTAGTGTGCACTCAGTGTAGTGTGTACTAGTAGTGTGCACTGTGTAGTGTGTACTAGTAGTGTGCACTCAGTGTAGTGTGTACTAGTAGTGTGCACTCTGTGTAGTGTGTACTAGTAGTGTGCACTCTGTACTAGTAGTGTGCACTCAGTGTAGTGTGTACTAGTAGTGTGCACTCTGTGTAGTGTGTACTAGTAGTGTGCACTCAGAGTAATGTGTACTAGTAGTGTGCACTCTGTGTAGTGTGTACTGGTAGTGTGCACTCTGTGTAGTGTGTACTAGTAGTGTGCACTCAGAGTAATGTGTACTAGTAGTGTGCACTCAGTGTAGTGTGTACTAGTAGTGTGCACTCTGTGTAGTGTGTACTAGTAGTGTGCACTCAGTGTAGTGTGTACTAGTAGTGTGCACTCAGTGTAGTGTGCACTCAGTGTAGTGTGCACTCTGTGTAGTGTGTACTAGTAGTGTGCACTCAGAGTAATGTGTACTAGTAGTGTGCACTCAGTGTAGTGTGTACTAGTAGTGTGCACTCAGTGTAGTGTGTACTAGTAGTGTGCACTCAGTGTAGTGTGCACTCTGTGTAGTGTGTACTAGTAGTGTGCACTCAGAGTAATGTGTACTAGTAGTGTGCACTCAGTGTAGTGTGTACTAGTAGTGTGCACTCTGTGTAGTGTGTACTAGTAGTGTGCACTCAGTGTAGTGTGTACTAGTAGTGTGCACTCTGTGTAGTGTGTACTAGTAGTGTGCACTCAGTGTAGTGTGTACTAGTAGTGTGCACTCTGTAATGTGTACTAGTAGTGTGCACTCTGTGTAATGTGTACTAGTAGTGTGCACTCAGAGTAATGTGTACTAGTAGTGTGCACTCTGTGTAATGTGTACTAGTAGTGTGCACTCTGTGTAGTGTGTACTAGTAGTGTGCACTCTGTGTAATGTGTACTAGTAGTGTGCACTCAGAGTAATGTGTACTAGTAGTGTGTACTAGTAGTGTGCACTCTGTGTAGTGTGTACTAGTAGTGTGCACTCTGTGTAATGTGTACTAGTAGTGTGCACTCAGAGTAATGTGTACTAGTAGTGTGCACTGTGTAATGTGTACTAGTAGTGTGCACAGTGTAATGTGTACTAGTAGTGTGCACTCAGTGTAGTGTGTACTAGTAGTGTGCACTCAGTGTAGTGTGTACTAGTAGTGTGCACTCAGTGTAGTGTGTACTAGTAGTGTGCACTCTGTAGTGTGTACTAGTAGTGTGCACTCTGTGTAGTGTGTACTAGTAGTGTGCACACAGTGTAGTGTGTACTAGTAGTGTGCACACAGTGAAGTGTGTACTAGTAGTGTGCACACGGTGTAGTGTGTACTAGTAGTGTGTGTGTTTAACCCTCGTGTTATGGCTGCTTCTCCTTGTTTCCTGTGTTTAAAGTAAGTGTTTATATATTAAATAAAGAGGTTTTCTACGTGAATTTTTAAATTATATCTGATATTTTACGTAATAACTTGCATGCACGTATCAATATATTTTAATATCCTATAAATGATATGTATTGCCTGTTCCTTTTGTCCATAATGTTGTTATGTCCGAATGAATTATACTAATACACTTATGTATGCACCAAGTCTTGCGAGGCGAGCGTGTGTCACTGCTCAATTACACATTATGTGCTCATGTTCTCTAGCACCTACTGTGCCTGGTGCTCAGTCCTGCACCGGCACACACCCACTCCTATTTCTCTCACAATTTGCATCATTGTCCATAAAGAAATATTATGCTCGAGGAGCAAACAAGTAAGATAAGTTAATGGGTAAACAAGGAATACTAGTCAATGTATAGCATTGTCTGGTATACATTTGTATTCTTCATGAGGCTCTTGTAGTTAAATGGTGCATGTGAGTAAATGACATCCTCAGTATGGAGCCTTAAGGTGAACGTAAGATGGAAGTGGGTTCTGTAACTCGTGTGTGGCCGGGGTGTGTTGTTGTCGCCTGATGTGGAGAGTATAGTAGAACCCGTGTTTGTATGATGAACATTCGTCTAACTACTTGGGCTGGAGGGTAGAGCGACGGTCTCGCTTCATGCAAGTCGGCGTTCAATCCCTGACCGTCCTAGTGGTTGGGCACCATTCCATGCCCCCGTCCCATCCCAAGTCCTTATCCTGACTCCTTCATAGTGCTACATATTCGTAAAGGCTTGGCGCTTTCCTCTGATAGTTCCTTTCCCCTGGTGAAAATTGTTGATGGTATAGAGTAAGTGTGTGTGTGTGTGTGTGTGTGTGTGTGTGTGTGTGTGTGTGTGTGTGTGTGTGTGTGTGTGTGTGTGTGTGTGTGTGTGTGTGTGAGTGTGTGAGTGTGTGTGTGTGTGTGTGTGTGTGTGTGTGTGTGTGTGTGTGTGTGTGCGTGTGTGTGTGTGTGTGAGTGTGAGAGCCATTGCTTCTCACCAGCGCCGCCAACATATATGAGTTCTAAGAAGACTCCTGTCTTTACGTGTCAATTGATACATTTGTTAAGAGATTCTTCAGTGAAAAAGTGTTGTCTTCTTATTTCTTCCAAGCCTCCGAAACCTACCTTCTACAGCCTTTTCCTCCCGTAAGTGTCCACCGCGGCCCTTCACTTTAATCAGTTTTGTGAGGAGTTAATATCATAAAATATATCCTTGTACAAGAAGACATGTAAATCAAATTACTAAAGTATAGCTAAAATCAGTTGAAATATATGTTTATTACAAGTTGTCATCCATGTTGGCACTTAATTTCAGGTTTTTATAGCATGTAATTTCATAGTTAAACAGGTAAACAGTAGGCAGGTTGGAGGGTTCAAGGGAGGTGGTCATTGCAGGTCCTTGGGTAACACAGCATGTACTAGGATGGTCGCTCCTTGATGCTCCCAGCTTGTTGTGATCCCGTCCTGGTACCTTGCTCCGTGGATGGTTCAGGCATCCTGGTACCTTGCTCCCTGGATGGTTCAGGCATCCTGGTACCTTGCTCCCTGGATGGTTCAGGCATCCTGGTACCTTGCTCCCTGGATGGTTCAGGTGTCCTGGTACCTTGCTCCCTGGATGGTTCAGGTGTCCTGGTACCTTGCTCCCTGGATGGTTCAGGCATCCTGGTACCTTGCTCCCTGGATGGTTCAGGCGTCCTGGTACCTTGCTCCCTGGATGGTTCAGGCATCCTGGTACCTTGCTCCCTGGATGGTTCAGGTGTCCTGGTACCTTGCTCCCTGGATGGTTCAGGTGTCCTGGTACCTTGCTCCCTGGATGGTTCAGGCGTCCTGGTACCTTGCTCCCTGGATGGTTCAGGCGTCCTGGTACCTTGCTCCCTGGATGGTTCAGGCGTCCTGGTACCTTGCTCCCTGGATGGTTCAGGCGTCCTGGTACCTTGCTCCCTGGATGGTTCAGGCGTCCTGGTACCTTGCTCCCTGGATGGTTCAGGCGTCCTGGTACCTTGCTCCCTGGATGGTTCAGGCGTCCTGGTACCTTGCTCCCTGGATGGTTCAGGCGTCCTGGTACCTTGCTCCCTGGATGGTTCAGGTGTCCTGGTACCTTGCTCCCTGGATGGTTCAGGCGTCCTGGTACCTTGCTCCCTGGATGGTTCAGGCGTCCTGGTACCTTGCTCCCTGGATGGTTCAGGCGTCCTGGTACCTTGCTCCCTGGATGGTTCAAGCATCCTGGTACCTTGCTCCCTGGATGGTTCAGGCATCCTGGTACCTTGCTCCCTGGATGGTTCAGGCACCCTGGTACCTTGCTCCCTGGATGGTTCAGGTGTCCTGGTACCTTGCTCCCTGGATGGTTCAGGCATCCTGGTACCTTGCTCCCTGGATGGTTCAGGCATCCTGGTACCTTGCTCCCTGGATGGTTCAGGCATCCTGGTACCTTGCTCCCTGGATGGTTCAGGCATCCTGGTACCTTGCTCCCTGGATGGTTCAGGCATCCTGGTACCTTGCTCCCTGGATGGTTCAGGCATCCTGGTACCTTGCTCCCTGGATGGTTCAGGCATCCTTGTACAGTGATGGGAAGGATGGTTCTGGTGTCCTAGTACTGTGATGGGAAGGACGGTTCTGGTGTCCTAGTACTGTGATGGGAAGGATGGTTCTGGTGTCCTAGTACCGTGATGGGAAGGATGGTTCTGGTGTCTTAGTACTGTGATGCGAAGGACGGTTCTGGTGTCCTAGTACTGTGATGGGAAGGACGGTTCTGGTGTCCTAGTACTGTGATGGGAAGGATGGTTCTGGCATCCTTGTACCGTGATGGGAAGGATGGTTCTGGTGTCCTAGTACTGTGATGGGAAGGACGGTTCTGGTGTCCTAGTACTGTGATGGGAAGGATGGTTCTGGTGTCCTAGTACCGTGATGGGAAGGATGGTTCTGGTGTCTTAGTACTGTGATGCGAAGGACGGTTCTGGTGTCTTAGTACTGTGATGCGAAGGACGGTTCTGGTGTCCTAGTACTGTGATGGGAAGGATGGTTCTGGTGTCCTAGTACTGTGATGGGAAGGATGGTTCTGGTGTCCTAGTACTGTGATGGGAAGGACGGTTCTGGTGTCCTAGTACTGTGATGGGAAGGATGGTTCTGGTGTCCTAGTACTGTGATGGGAAGGACGGTTCTGGTGTCCTAGTACTGTGATGGGAAGGACGGTTCTGGTGTCCTAGTACTGTGATGGGAAGGATGGTTCTGGTGTCCTAGTACTGTGATGGGAAGGACGGTTCTGGTGTCCTAGTACTGTGATGGGAAGGATGGTTCTGGCATCCTTGTACTGTGATGGGAAGGATGGTTCTGGTGTCCTAGTACTGTGATGGGAAGGATGGTTCTGGTGTCCTAGTACTGTGATGGGAAGGATGGTTCTGGTGTCCTAGTTCTGTGATGGGAAGGACGGTTCTGGCATCCTTGTACTGTGATGGGATGGATGGTTCTGGTGTCCTAGTACTGTGATGGGAAGGACGGTTCTGGTGTCCTAGTACCGTGATGGGAAGGACGGTTTTGGCATCCTTGTACTGTGACGGGAAGGACGGTTCTGGTGTCCTAGTACTGTGATGGGAAGGACGGTTCTGGCATCCTTGTACTGTGACGGGAAGGACGGTTCTGGTGTCCTAGTACTGTGATGGGAAGGACGGTTCTGGCATCCTTGTACTGTGATGGGATGGATGGTTCTGGTGTCCTAGTACCGTGATGGGAAGGACGGTTCTGGTGTCCTAGTACCGTGACGGGAAGGATGGTTCTGGTGTCCTAGTACCGTGATGGGAAGGATGGTTCTGGTGTCCTAGTACTGTGATGGGAAGGATGGTTCTGGTGTCCTAGTACTGTGACGGGAAGGACGGTTCTGGTGTCTTAGTACTGTGATGGGAAAGATGGTTCTGGTGTCCTAGTACTGTGATGGGAAGGATGGTTCTGGTGTCCTAGTACCGTGATGGGAAGGATGGTTCTGGCGACCTAGTACTGTGATGGGAAGGACGGTTCTGGTGTCCTAGTACTGTGATGGGAAGGATGGTTCTGGTGTCCTAGTACCGTGATGGGAAGGATGGTTCTGGCGACCTAGTACTATGATGGGAAGGATGGTTCTGGTGTCCTAGTACCGTGATGGAAAGGACGGTTCTGGTGTCCTAGTACGGATGGTTCTGGTGTCCTAGTACCGTGATGGGAAGGATGGTTCTGGCGACCTAGTACTGTGATGGGAAGGATGGTTCTGGTGTCCTAGTACCGTGATGGAAAGGACGGTTCTGGTGTCCTAGTACCGTGACGGGATGGATGGATCTGGTGTCCAAGTACCGTGATGGGAAGGACGGTTCTGGTGTCCTAGTACCGTGACGGGATGGATGGTTCTGGTGTCCTAGTACCGTGATGGGAAGGACGGTTCTAATGTCCTAGTACCGTGATGGGAAGGATGGTTCTGATGTCTTAGTACTGTGACGGGAAGGACGGTTCTAATGTCCTAGTACCGTGACAGGAAGGACGGTTCTGGTGTCTTAGTACTGTGACGGGAAGGACGGTTCTGGTGTCCTAGTACCGTGATGGGAAGGATGGTTCTGGTGTCCTAGTACCGTGATGGGAAGGATGTTTCTGGCGACCTAGTACTGTGACGGGAAGGACGGTTCTGGTGTCTTAGTACTGTGACGGGAAGGACGGTTCTGGTGTCTTAGTACTGTGATGGGAAGGACGGTTCTGGTGTCCTAGTACTGTGATGGGAAGGATGGTTCTGGTGTCCTAGTACTGTGATGGGAAGGACGGTTCTGGTGTCCTAGTACTGTGATAGGAAGGACGGTTCTGGTGTCCTAGTACTGTGATGGGAAGGATGGTTCTGGTGTCCTAGTACTGTGATGGGAAGGATGGTTCTGGTGTCCTAGTACTGTGATGGGAAGGATGGTTCTGGTGTCCTAGTACTGTGATGGGAAGGACGGTTCTGGTGACCTAGTAGTGTGATGGGAAGGACGGTTCTGGTGTCCTAGTACCGTGACGGGAAGGATGGTTCTGGTGTCCTAGTACCGTGATGGGAAGGACGGTTCTGGTGTCCTAGTACCGTGACGGGAAGGATGGTTCTGGTGTCCTAGTACCGTGATGGGAAGGATGGTTCTGGTGTCCTAGTACCGTGATGGGAAGGACGGTTCTGGTGTCCTAGTACCGTGACGGGAAGGACGGTTCTGGTGTCCTAGTACCGTGACGGGAAGGACGGTTCTGGTGTCCTAGTACCGTGATGGGAAGGACGGTTCTAATGTCCTAGTACCGTGATGGGAAGGACGGTTCTGGTGTCCTAGTACTGTGATGGGAAGGATGGTTCTGGTGTCCTAGTACTGTGATGGGAAGGACGGTTCTGGTGTCCTAGTACTGTGATGGGAAGGATGGTTCTGG
Organism: Procambarus clarkii; assembly: GCF_040958095.1. Lineage (NCBI taxonomy): Eukaryota > Metazoa > Arthropoda > Malacostraca > Decapoda > Cambaridae > Procambarus > Procambarus clarkii. The sequence goes on along the minus strand of NC_091227.1, from coordinate 12,770,233 downwards.
CATCCTTGTACTGTGATGGGAAGGATGGTTCTGGTGTCCTAGTACTGTGATGGGAAGGATGGTTCTGGTGTCCTAGTACTGTGATGGGAAGGATGGTTCTGGTGTCCTAGTACTGTGATGGGAAGGACGGTTCTGGCATCCTTGTACTGTGATGGGATGGATGGTTCTGGTGTTCTAGTACTGTGATGGGAAGGACGGTTCTGGTGTCCTAGTACCGTGATGGGAAGGACGGTTTTGGCATCCTTGTACTGTGACGGGAAGGACGGTTCTGGTGTCCTAGTACTGTGATGGGAAGGACGGTTCTGGCATCCTTGTACTGTGACGGGAAGGACGGTTCTGGTGTCCTAGTACTGTGACGGGAAGGACGGTTCTGGTGTCTTAGTACTGTGACGGGAAGGACGGTTCTGGTGTCTTAGTACTGTGACGGGAAGGACGGTTCTGGTGTCTTAGTACTGTGATGGGAAGGACGGTTCTGGTGTCCTAGTACTGTGATGGGAAGGATGGTTCTGGTGTCCTAGTACTGTGATGGGAAGGACGGTTCTGGTGTCCTAGTACTGTGATGGGAAGGACGGTTCTGGTGTCCTAGTACTGTGATGGGAAGGATGGTTCTGGTGTCCTAGTACTGTGATGGGAAGGATGGTTCTGGTGTCCTAGTACTGTGATGGGAAGGATGGTTCTGGTGTCCTAGTACTGTGATGGGAAGGACGGTTCTGGTGACCTAGTAGTGTGATGGGATGGACGGTTCTGGTGTCCTAGTACCGTGACGGGAAGGATGGTTCTGGTGTCCTAGTACCGTGATGGGAAGGACGGTTCTGGTGTCCTAGTACCGTGACGGGAAGGATGGTTCTGGTGTCCTAGTACCGTGATGGGAAGGATGGTTCTGGTGTCCTAGTACCGTGATGGGAAGGACGGTTCTGGTGTCCTAGTACCATGACGGGAAGGACGGTTCTGGTGTCCTAGTACCGTGACGGGAAGGACGGTTCTGGTGTCCTAGTACCGTGATGGGAAGGACGGTTCTAATGTCCTAGTACCGTGATGGGAAGGACGGTTCTGGTGTCCTAGTACTGTGATGGGAAGGATGGTTCTGGTGTCCTAGTACTGTGATGGGAAGGACGGTTCTGGTGTCCTAGTACTGTGATGGGAAGGATGGTTCTGGCATCCTTGTACTGTGATGGGAAGGATGGTTCTGGTGTCCTAGTACTGTGATGGGAAGGATGGTTCTGGTGTCCTAGTACTGTGATGGGAAGGATGTTTCTGGTGTCCTAGTACTGTGATGGGAAGGACGGTTCTGGCATCCTTGTACTGTGATGGGATGGATGGTTCTGGTGTCCTAGTACTGTGATGGGAAGGACGGTTCTGGTGTCCTAGTACCGTGATGGGAAGGACGGTTTTGGCATCCTTGTACTGTGACGGGAAGGACGGTTCTGGTGTCCTAGTACTGTGATGGGAAGGACGGTTCTGGCATCCTTGTACTGTGACGGGAAGGACGGTTCTGGTGTCCTAGTACTGTGATGGGAAGGACGGTTCTGGCATCCTTGTACTGTGATGGGATGGATGGTTCTGGTGTCCTAGTACCGTGATGGGAAGGACGGTTCTGGTGTCCTAGTACCGTGACGGGAAGGATGGTTCTGGTGTCCTAGTACCGTGATGGGAAGGATGGTTCTGGTGTCCTAGTACTGTGATGGGAAGGGTGGTTCTGGTGTCCTAGTACTGTGACGGGAAGGACGGTTCTGGTGTCTTAGTACTGTGATGGGAAGGATGGTTCTGGTGTCCTAGTACTGTGATGGGAAGGATGGTTCTGGTGTCCTAGTACCGTGATGGGAAGGATGGTTCTGGCGACCTAGTACTGTGATGGGAAGGACGGTTCTGGTGTCCTAGTACTGTGATGGGAAGGATGGTTCTGGTGTCCTAGTACCGTGATGGGAAGGATGGTTCTGGCGACCTAGTACTGTGATGGGAAGGATGGTTCTGGTGTCCTAGTACCGTGATGGAAAGGACGGTTCTGGTGTCCTAGTACCGTGACGGGATGGATGGTTCTGGTGTCCTAGTACCGCGATGGGAAGGACGGTTCTGGTGTCCTAGTACCGTGACGGGATGGATGGTTCAGGAGTCCTAGTACCGTGATGGGAAGGGCGGTTCTAATGTCCTAGTACCGTGATGGGAAGGATGGTTCTGGTGTCCTAGTACCGTGATGGGAAGGATGTTTCTGGCGACCTAGTACTGTGACGGGAAGGACGGTTCTGGTGTCTTAGTACTGTGACGGGAAGGACGGTTCTGGTGTCTTAGTACTGTGACGGGAAGGACGGTTCTGGTGTCCTAGTACCGTGATGGGAAGGACGGTTCTGGTGTCCTAGTACCGTGACGGGAAGGACGGTTCTGGTGTCCTAGTACCGTGACGGGAAGGACGGTTCTGGTGTCCTAGTACCGTGACGGGAAGGACGGTTCTGGTGTCCTAGTACCGTGACGGGAAGGACGGTTCTGGTGTCCTAGTACCGTGACGGGAAGGACGGTTCTGGTGTCCTAGTACTGTGACGGGAAGGACGGTTCTGGTGTCCTAGTACCGTGATGGGAAGGACGGTTCTGGTGTCCTAGTACTGTGACGGGAAGTAAACATGCTTACAGAAAATCTTGACCTTTGCTCAGAAATACCACTAAAGGACTTGGCATTCTGTTCACATCATTTCTTTGTAATATATTTCACTGTCATGGCTACCGTTATTTAATCTTATTATAGGCATGATCCGTAGAGTTGTTATGTCTGATATATAACTTTAACAATTATTTGCTTGATTCGTATATTATCTTGCTTTTAATTATAAGAAAATACAATTGATGTGTTGTATATATATTTTATATTATGAATAATATTTTTTAATGCAAAGAATCAGATTTCTCAGTTCTGTGCATTTAATGTAAATGTCATATAGATATTCACTGTATAATATGTTGTAACTTATAGTCATCTAAAGTTAGACAAGATTTAAATAATTGCTATTTAATTCATGATATAAGTAAAATCAACGTAAAATTCTTGAGAGTATTAGACTAATGATCGACATGGGGAAAATGTCATAAGTGCTGTGGTAGCCCTTTTAAAGTGGGAGTAGGTATGAGCTGTGAGGTGACGTGAGTGTGTGTCCCGGCGCAGGACACGTCGCACGAGATGGTGGTGGCGTGCTGCAAGTTCCTCTGCTACTTCTGCCGGACGGGGCGCCAGAACCAAAAGGCCATGTTCGACCACCTGCCCTTCCTGCTGGAGAACTCCTACATCCTGTTGTCGCGGCCGTCCCTGCGAGGCACCACTCCCCTCGACGTGGCTTACTCCTCCCTCATGGACAACACCGAGCTAGCCCTAGCCCTCAGGTACCTGTCCTCCGCCGCCCTAGTACTTGCTCCAGGTCACCGCCTGGTACACCCTCTCCACCTCTGTGGGGCGTCAACCGTCCCACTTGCATGCTTCACACAACCTCCTCTAACTTCATTTATGTCATATTTATTCTTAATTATTTTTGTTTCTGGCGAAGTCATTTGTATTTTATGTTTCTTGTCTGAATTTATGGTTAACATAATTTAGTTACAGAAAATAATATATTAAAAATCTTTTGCAAGTAATGAAATAATTTTAGTTATAAAATATTTATGCATATGAAGACAAACTAGGCATGCGTGACTGTTCTAGAGTTACTAGCAAGTTTGTCTGACGTTATTGTGTTGATCAACAGGGAGCATCACCTGGAAAAGATCGCCGTGTACCTCTCAAGATGTGGCCTGCAGAGCAACAGTGAGCTGGTGGAGCGCGGCTACCCTGACCTGGGCTGGGACCCCGTGGAGGGAGAGCGCTACCTAGACTTCCTCAGGTTCTGCGTCTGGGTCGGAGGTACGACCCCACCACAATGGCGGGACACGAGGGAGAAAGAGAGAGAGAGAGGGGGGCAGTGAGAGAGGAAAGGAAGGAAGAGAAGGGAGAGATGAGGGGAAGGGGAGAGAGAACAAAAGTGAACGATAGAAAGGGAAGAAAAAGCACGTAGAGTGACTTTTGGTGTGGTTGGTGAGTGTTGTATGTGTATAAGACTGGAGATGTGTGTGTGGTGTTGCTGTGAGGCGTTGGCTGTGAGGATAGCTGGCTGTGAGGTGTAGGCTGTGAGGATAGCTGGGTGTGAGGTGTTGGCTGTGAGGATAGCTGGCTGTGAGGTGTTGGCTGTGAGGATAGCTGGCTGTGAGGTGTAGGCTGTGAGGATAGCTGGGTGTGAGGTGTTGGCTGTGAGGATAGCTGGGTGTGAGGATAGCTGGGTGTGAGGTGTTGGCTGTGAGGATAGCTGGGTGTGAGGATAGCTGGGTGTGAGGTGTTGGCTGTGAGGATAGCTGGGTGTGAGGTGTTGGCTGTGAGGATAGCTGGGTGTGAGGTGTAGGCTGTGAGGTGTTGGCTGTGAGGATAGCTGGGTGTGAGGTGTTGGCTGTGAGGATAGCTGGGTGTGAGGTGTTGGCTGTGAGGTGTTGGCTGTGAGGTGTTGGGTGTGAGGTGTTGGCTGTGAGGTGTTGGCTGTGAGGATAGCTGGGTGTGAGGTGTTGACTGTGAGGTGTTGGCTGTGAGGATAGCTGGGTGTGAGGTGTTGGCTGTGAGGATAGCTGGGTGTGAGGTGTTGGGTGTGAGGATAGCTGGGTGTGAGGTGTTGGGTGTGAGGATAGCTGGGTGTGAGGTGTTGGGTGTGAGGATAGCTGGGTGTGAGGTGTTGGCTGTGAGGTGTTGGGTGTGAGGTGTTGGGTGTGAGGTGTTGACTGTGAGGTGTTGGGTGTGAGGTGTTGACTGTGAGGTGTTGGCTGTGAGGATAGCTGGGTGTGAGGTGTTGGGTGTGAGGATAGCTGGGTGTGAGGTGTTGGCTGTGAGGATAGCTGGGTGTGAGGTGTTGGCTGTGAGGATAGCTGGGTGTGAGGTGTTGGCTGTGAGGATAGCTGGGTGTGAGGTGTTGGCTGTGAGGATAGCTGGGTGTGAGGTGTTGGCTGTGAGGATAGCTGGGTGTGAGGTGTTGGCTGTGAGGATAGCTGGGTGTGAGGTGTTGGCTGTGAGGATAGCTGGGTGTGAGGTGTTGGCTGTGAGGTGTTGGGTGTGAGGTGTTGACTGTGAGGTGTTGGCTGTGAGGATAGCTGGGTGTGAGGTGTTGGCTGTGAGGATAGCTGGGTGTGAGGTGTTGGCTGTGAGGATAGCTGGGTGTGAGGTGTTGGCTGTGAGGATAGCTGGGTGTGAGGTGTTGACTGTGAGGTGTTGGGTGTGAGGTGTTGACTGTGAGGTGTAGGCTGCGAGGATAGCTGGGTGTGAGGTGTTGGCTGTGAGGATAGCTGGGTGTGAGGTGTTGGCTGTGAAGATAGCTGGGTGTGAGGTGTTGGCTGTGAAGATAGCTGGGTGTGAGGTGTTGACTGTGAGGATAGCTGGGTGTGAGGTGTTGGCTGTGAGGATAGCTGGGTGTGAGGTGTTGGCTGTGAGGATAGCTGGGTGTGAGGTGTTGACTGTGAGGTGTAGGCTGTGAGGATAGCTGGCTGTGAGGTGTTGGCTGTGAAGATAGCTGGGTGTGAGGTGTTGGCTGTGAAGATAGCTGGGTGTGAGGTGTTGGCTGTGAGGATAGCTGGGTGTGAGGTGAGGTTGGTGCAGGTACAGTATGAGTGCTGCCCTCGTGGAGTCCCGTGTCTCATCTCTCACCTCAGGCAGCCAACCTGCCCTCACTTTACCATACACTTCCCATCCATTACATTTGTTCCATCCACTTTGCACTTTGAAAAGCATAACTTTCATACTATTTATTGAAACTTTATTTAAATATATCATCTTTTCTTCTCAATGTTGTGATTTCAAAAATTCATGATAAAAAAGTTTATCGATTCCTGTCATTATATTATTTGCGGTGATCATATCCTTCTGCCAAGTATATTTTGGCGCGTTTATTTGCTCGTGCTTTTATTGTTTATGTGCAGAGATCATTTACTTGCATGTCTTCCCACCTTTTCTGTTTGATGTGTGTATTTGAGACATGGGTACCATGCAGCTGCTGCATACTCTTATTTTTGATGTCACGTGCGTCACGGATATTTTTTTTTAAATTTCAATCTTGTAGACAATTTGAAATCATTTCTGCAATTGGGCAAAATGCCGTTGATGCGGAGCTTTGGTGTCAGTTTGCAATCCAGGATCTTTCTCTAGTTCCGCTACTTTCCAGAGAGTTGCCCAGTGTTCCTCAGTATTGTGTAAGGTTTAGCAGGTTTCACTCTTTCCGTTACATGGTATATGTCCGCAGTAAATTCCATTTACAATTCATTGCGTCATTTTGAAGGAGATGCGGGTCGTCTAGGTGTTTGTGTCAACTAAACTTCTTCCCCAATCATGTTCATATAAGTGTACATTACATATGATACGTCATTTATATGTCCAATGAACGTTTGTGGTGTTGTAGCGAGCCTTGGTGGACCTCACTAGTGACATTCTTGCCGTCCTATTCATTACCTCTTATCTCTCATATTTCTTCTCAACCAACCACAGAGCACTAGTGATATTTATTATAATTTCTAGAGTAGTCTCTTGAATGGGACGTTATTGAATGGGTTTCTTAAGGTTGAGCTAGAGGTAGTGTGCTCAACCGTCACTATCAGTGAGTTAGAAGTAAGCGTATATGTGTCCAGCGTGAAGCAGACACAGAGCCGAAGGAGCGGTGTAGGGAAGAAGAGTGTGCAGGGTGCAGTAACACACTCCCAGGTTAAGGCAGTGAAGTGTGAAACAAATACTCTGATGACAAAGGCAGGTGTTCCAAACAATTGGAACAACTAAGTCAACCTCTGGAGGACGTATCAGCCAACCAGAGGTCACATAAATGATTAAATATGCAAAAAAAAAAATTAAATGCAGCGACCCAAAATGGCAGATTAGCCAAAGAAACTATAAAAGAAAATTAATATATAATTTTTTCTCTTTCCAATATATAGGAGTAGAACCAAGACAAAAGTCATAATAGGACCCGTAAGAGATGAGACCAACCAAGTTTTAACTGACACAAAAATGGCGGCCAACACTGAATGAAGCCTTTCCATCAGTGTTCCCACAAGAATTCCCAGATTATCCAAAATCTCAACATTAACATATGTTTAACGCAGGAGAAAATAAGCTAAGAGATATCCCCGTTACTTGCGAAGGCCGACGAGCTGTGCCACTATTGAAGAAACTCTTATTGAAAGTTCCGAGACTAAGAAAAGCTCCTCTAGATTTGAAATATTGAAATATAACTTATATTTTCAAGGAAAGTAGAAAACATTCACCAGTAAGCTACAGGCCAATAAGCTTTTTCCAAGCTCACTGAGAGAAGCGTGAGAAGAGAGATCATCATCCACCATCTCGCAGAGCACAATCATATAGTCAACACAACATGCTTTTGTACAAAACAAAATTAAACCTGCCTAACTAACTTGCATTTTTGGAAACCGTAATTAAGTAGAGAGGCCAAGACCTTGTAGTGGATGTAGTGTGCGTGAACTTCTCTGAAGCTTCTCATAAGGTGCCGCACGAAGGGCCGCCACACAAACTGCAACCATATGGTATAGATAAGCTACCACACCAAGGTTCATAGGCTCAAATTTTCTAACCTTTTCCAGTTTCCTAATGTGTTTTCTTTAGGCCTATAATATAGGCCTGAATACTCTAAGACTGGTCTCACGTACGTAGTGTAAAGTACTCTGAATGCCTCCTTACTTAGGTTTCTTAATGTTGTTCTAACTTTTGCTAGCGTAGAGTACACTGCTGTCGTTATCCAATTTATATGTCTTGAGTTAGATTTAGTGTTACGTCCATTCCCAGGTACCTTTCTCTAGTCGTCACAAGAAGGTAATTTCCCTTCATTATGTACTGACCCTTTGGTCTCCAGTCACCTAATCCTATTTCCATCACTTTACTCGTGTCAAACTTCAGTAGCCATTTATTTCTCTAACCATCTCTGCATCTAGGTCAAGGCCTCTAAGAGTATCTTACAATCCTCATCTGTCACAACTCGTCTCATTAATTTTGCGTCATCCGCGAACATTGACATATTGGACTCGAATCCTGTAGACATGTGTCGTTCTCATATAATAGAAACAGAACTGGTCCCAGCACCGATCCGTGAGGTACTCCACTCGTTATGGTTTGCCAGTCTGACTTCTCGCCCCCGACTGTTATTCTCTGGCTCCTGTCTGGCTGTGTGTGTATGTGTGTGTGTGTGTGTACTCACCTATTTGTACTCACCTATTTGTGCTTGCGGGGGTTGAGCTTTGGCTCTTTGGTCCCGCCTCTCAACTGTATGGTGTGTGCGTGTGTGCGCGCGTGCGTATGAGTGTGTGTGTGTACATTATAAATTTCATGAATATTTGTATTGACATATTTTTATGTATTTTCTAAAATAACCATGCTTTAGTTTTTAGCAGAATGGTATCTTTAGAAATTCGAATAGTTTTTGCTATTTTTTGATAATTTTAAATTGATTCTTGCTTATACACAAATATTTTATCTTCCAAATTAGATTAGTCAATTCAAATATTACTGGTTTACTTTTCCTGTTGATAAACACGTTCCTTAAATTTTTATTTGATTTTAATGTAGAGCTAAGACAAAATATATAAATATTAAACTGCTTATCCACAAAAATGTAGTTTTGCCTGCTGTGCTGTGAGTATTTTTATACTTTTGGGAAGGAGGCGGCGCTGTTCCTGTGCTTAGTGGCTGTGCTGTGACAGGCCAGAGTGTGGCTCACTGTGGCCTGTCAGATCACAGCCAGGAGTGGGGCCACACCTGCAGCTTGCCTGCCTGGGTGACCTTGGGTGTGGCCCAGATGGCCTGTAGTGTTGCTCCCTTTTACCAGGTCTGAACCGGGACCAGGAGCTGCAAGGTACACCCGCACCACCTCATTCCCACCTCCCAGTTCACTCATTAGGTCTTCACAAGCCCCACGCTCCCTCTCTGGCCCGCACTCACTCTCACTCATCCTGCAGCTCATCATGTACACCCTCCCCCCCCCCCACCCTCATTCACTACACTTGTGTATACCACTGAGCCCTGAGGCCTCCATTGCGTCTTTGGGTATTAGGGCTTGAGCCTACCGTGGTTGGCTGAGGGGCAGGTGGTCAGGTGCCCAACTGAAGGGTAGGTAATGACGCTTCCACTGATGGGCAGAGGGACGGGTGATGACGGCTGTACTCAGAGGCTGATGGTCCGGGCTCCAGGAGGGGACCAAGGGAGTGACGAGGATGAACACCCATCATAAAACCTTGAAGATCAGTACAAGGATGAACACCTTGAAGATCTGTTCAAGGATGAACACCAAGAGTACACCTTCATCTTTATATATATAGCGCCAAAACACTACCATTCTCATCTTTGCTTATACAAGGTTGATGACTCACAGTTATATAGAGGTGTTGCTGAATTAATGTATTATTAGCCGTACAACAAGATTCCCAATATATCTTATTTTATCAAGTTCTCGTTTACAATGTCTCTGTTGATATCTAAGAAGTTAGCTAACGGTTCCTTAATTGATATATGACCCAGATGCTCTCCAAGAATGTCACAGGAATCTCTTTGTATTCAGTACTTGGTGTTGTCTTGACACCAGTGAGCAACACATGTTATGGTCAAACATGTGCATGGCACCACATGTTTCATAGCACTCTGGTAGGTGCTAATATAATTACGTCATAAGCCTGGCAGCTTTATTCATGTAGCGTCGTGAGGGGGCTTAGTAGACGGCTGTCGGGGAGTGATGCTCCATGGGACAGTTCTGTCCTTTTGTGGCCTTATGCTCCTGCTGCCGTCTTCACTTATTGTGCTGGTCACTGTTTCCTTTTCCTTATGTTTCATTCACCCCCCTTCTCCTTTCTCATTGTCTTTCCTGCCGACCTTTCCCCAGTCTTGATTATTCTTTCAGACATCTTCTGTTTTGACGCCTGGGTGTTTGGGGAGGCACACACTCACCCGTAGAACTGTGGTACCCAACGTGGCGAGCGAGGGGATGCTTTTATTGTCACTCCTCCTTTCATTGCTGAACCTGATCTCGACAGACTGACGGTTCTTAAGGTGGCGATTGTGGGGCGTATACTTACGCTGCACCCCTGGGGGTGCCCAGCCTGTCTCTTGTTGGGTGTCCTATCCTCTAATTGTGGCTCCATGGTGGGTATGGGGGCTCATTCATTAATGAAATTATTACCTCCTCGTTTCTATGCCGTTGAATGATCCTCTTATAACTTCTCAGGCTTGTGAGGTGGGCGACCAAACCCCCAAGTCGGACTGTGTTGAAAGACTGGGCTCTGTAGCCCCCCCCCCTGCTACATTGAGCCCAGGCCAAGCTACTCCTCTGACCCTCCTGACTACTCCTCTCTTCTCCCCTCCCACCTGTAGGGTAGGGTTGAGCCCCAAACCCCCTGTGGTGACCACCTTATCACCTGGAGTGGCGACTTCTTTCATTGTGACAACTGCATCTTTTACCCCCATCTTACTGGGGGTGCTCGGCACCGACTCCCACACATACACCCTCGCACGATCCCTTCCAGTGCTAATACGTTCAACACCTTGTTTGGTCCTGCTACATGGACTAAATACTTTGACCTCACCCATATGGATTCTACTCTTTCTGACGATTTCTTACTCCATAAACACCTTGTTGATTCAGTAGATGCCTCTGTTACTTACAACCCCTCCCGATTTGGTACACGTGTTGTTTCTGCTCCTTCTCAGGAAGCAGCTACCTGCTTAGCCGCATTGTCCAGCATTGGAGAGACCCCTGTAAGGACCTCCAAAAATGCCTGGTTAAATGGCAGTATTCGCACTATTATCCTCCCGCACCATATTGCAACTGGTGTTTGGGACCTGAAAGATTGGCGTTTCCAGGCCTTAGACCCGTATATGCCCACCACCACCACGTCACCTGCTCCCTTCTGTTCTGAATCACGGGATCCTCCAGGTTCTCCATCTGCTGTTTCCCTCCTTCCTTGCCGTCTGCCGGCAAGGAAGTCTGCCGTATCTCCTGTGTCTTCTTTCCTGTCTTGCCTCGTTCCTTCTTTCCAGCCCTCTCCCTGTCCCTTGACCCTCTGAGCCGCCTGTCTGACCAGGCTGTTGTCCATCATCCTCCCAGCAGTCTTCATATTGTTTGCTCCCGTTCCTCTTTTCCTGCTGAGACAATTGAGTTTGTCACCCAGTGTTGTTGTTGCTGGCACACCTGTCTCTTTGAGTCAGAAACGTAAGCCTGGCCCCTCTCTCTTTCCTCCTCTCCGGCGGGTGAGAAGGCATGGCTTTCTTCCTCGCCAACATCCCGTCCCCACCTCTGACTCTATCACTGTGTCCATTCCCAATTCGGCGGCTGGGCCACCTTCTTTCTTCATAAGCCCATCCTTGAATCTCATCCCTTAGATTTCCGCACTCATCTCTGACTTCCCTATAATGATCTATCTCTCTCCAAACTTCAGTCTGCTCTGGCCCTCTGTGGTTCTATAGCAGTGGACTCAGATGACATTCATTATGAGATACTTCGCCATCTCCCTCCATGTGCGTTTCAGTATTTACTGAATCTGTATAACCGTGTCTGGGAGTCGTCGTCAGTTCCCAAGGGCTGGCTCGATGCCATTATTATCCCTATTCGGAAATCGGGGTCTCTCGGGACATCCCCTAAGGACTTCCACCCATTGCCCTTACGAGTTGCTTTTGTAAACTCTTTAAACGTATGGTCAATGTCCGTCTGATGTGGTTCTTAAAACACTATCACCACCTCTTCCCTTCTCAATTTGGTTTTCGCAAGTGTCGTAGCACACTGATGTTTTGGTGAACTTGGAGGTCTATATTCATACTGATTTTCCTGCGAAGACTTCCGTTGTTGCTGTCCTTTTTGACCTAGAAAAAACATATGACACCACCTGGAGATAACATATTCTGACCCAACTTCGTTCTTTTGGCCGTCGTGGTAATCTCCCTCTCCTCCGCCTCTTCCTCTCTTGTCCTTCCTTTAGAGTGAGGCTGGTACCACTCTCTCTACCTCTTTTCAGCAATACAAAGGTGCACCCCAGGGTAGTGTTTTGAGCACTACTCTTTTCCTCCTTGCCCTCAATGTTCTTCTTTCCTCCCTTCCCTCTCGCATCTTCTCAGTGCTCTATGTTGATGATCTTACCCTTTGTTGTCGAGGTGATGACTCTCCTTTCCTTCAACGACGATTTCGAATTGCGATTGATATCATGTCGTCTTGGGCCACCAGTCATGGCTTCAAGTTCTCTACAACTAAGACAAGTGCTATGAATTTTACTCTGAAGCAGGTAGTTTTTCGTCCCTCTTTGCCACTTTATGGCCATCCCCTTGAGTACAAAGATTCTGCTAAGCTTTTCGGGTTAATCTTTGACACTAGTTTGTTTTGGTCGCCCTATATCTCTTACCTCCGAGTTGAATGCTTCAAGGCCCTTAACCTCCTTAAGGTAGTGTCCCATACTTCTTGGGTAGCTGATAGGCGAATGCTCCTCCCTTCATTCCTCTCTTGTTCTGTCTAAAGGCGATTATGGTTGCCCTGCTTGCTCGTTTGTTTCTCCTTCTACTCGTCATCATCTTGATACTCTACACCATACTGGGTTATGATTCAGCTCTGGTGCCTTTCATTCAACTCCTACCCTCAGCCTGTATGTTGAAATTGGCGTCCTGTCTCTCCAAGATCACCGTGATCGCTACTGTCTTTGCTACCTTGCATGTCCTTACAACATCCTCACTCTCGCTTATGTCGTGCTTTGACTTTTGAGCCTCCTGTGGTCCCTGTTCCCCTTCACCACCTCCCTCTTTCTGTATGGTTGACTCCTACAGAATTCTCTTTCGGTTATTGTTACCAATATTTCTCCTCGTGTAGTTCCATCCTTGCCCCCATGGAGGGTCTCCCTTCCTAAACTTCGTAAAACCCTGACCCAAGCGACTAAAGCTTTTATCCCTCCTACAGTTCTGAAATGCCATTTCCTTGAACACTTTACTTTTCACTCCCTCTTCATTCCCGTCTTCACCGATGGGTCTAAGTCTGCAGACGGTGTAGGCTACTCTGTTGTTTTTCCTCAATACACCTATATGTGTCGCCTGCTTCCGGAGACTAGCCTCTTCACGGCAGAAGTTTATGCTATTCTTTATACTCTTTGTCAACTGCTTTCTTGCTGTCAATCCTCCTTTGTTGTTGTTGTTGACTCTCGCAGTGCCCACATGGCTCCAGAGTGTTTTAATCCAGTTCATCCAGTGGAAGTCGAAATTCAGCATTGCAGGTTTCTTATCTCTAGTAGAATTAAGAAAGTGGAGTTTTGCGGGGTTCCCAGCCATATTGGTGTGTCTCTAAATGAACGTGCGAACGCTGCCACTAAAGAACCTATCCATACTTGTCCCATCTCTCGTAAAGGTATTCCGTATTCTGACTTTTATCCAGTTATTCATTCCTCCATCCTTGCCCGTTGGCAGGGTTGTTGGCCCTCTGCTACTAGTACAAAACTGTGTGCTCTTAAGAGTAGTGTCCCCGTGGCCTTCTTCCTACCACTGTAACCGGCGGCGGGAACCGGCTCTGGCAAGGTTGCGTATTGGCCATGCACACTTAACTCACAGACACTTAATGGAGCGCCACCATGCTCCTTATTGTCCAAATTGCATTTTCCCTCTACTTATTGTGCATATCCTTGTTGAATGTCCTGACTTTCAGGACGAACGAGTGTGTCTTGTTTTCCGACCGTCCCTCGCGGTCCCTTGTCCTTCGATAGAATTCTTGGTGAATCGGATACTTTTGATTTCGTTCGCCTTATGCGTTTCTGTTCTCATATTGGCATCCTTAGTGATATTTAGCGCCCTGTAATTATTCTGCACATTTGATGGTGCTACATAGCCTTCCCGGCTTAGTGCCTTCTTTTGATAATTGCTTACTTCATTCATGTAGCTGCTTCATCAGCCATATATCAGACTGCTTCATTCATATTTATAATTTAACTCATAAACGTATTTGCTTCATTTATGTGTGTTGCTGCTTCATATGTAAATGTATCAGTCAAAAATTTGAATGTTGGCGTTATGAGCATGAATTAAGCACTCAGGTGCATGGATGAGTTAATCAGGTATGTGAATGAAGCAAGTTTGTGTGTGAATCTAGATGTCACTTATACATTATACATTACTTCATGTTACTGTCACAGTTCTACATTACTTGACCTGATGGCTCCCTCATCTGGCGTCCTCAGGGCTGCTCAAGGCGTGTGTGTGCCTTCACACCTTAATGACCTTTGAGGAAATTAGTTAAGATGCAAACAACATGCACGGGAGCTTAACGTAAACAATTGTATTCCGGCAGCGTGTGCACCCCAGCACCAGCTTGTGCACTCCAGCACCAGCGTGTGCACCCCAGCACCAGCTTGTGCACCCCAGCACCAGCTTGTGCACCCCAGCACCAGCTTGTGCACCCCAGCACCAGCTTGTGCACCCCAGCACCAGCTTGTGCACCCCAGCACCAGCGTGTGCACCCCAGCACCAGCTTGTGCACCCCAGCACCAGCTTGTGCACCCCAGCACCAGCGTGTGCACCCCAGCACCAGCGTGTGCACCCCAGCACCAGCTTGTGCACCCCAGCACCAGCTTGTGCACCCCAGCACCAGCTTGTGCACCCCAGCACCAGCGTGTGCACCCCAGCACCAGCGTGTGCACCCCAGCACCAGCGTGTGCACCCCAGCACCAGCGTGTGCACCCCAGCACCAGCTTGTGCACACCAGCACCAGCGTGTGCACCCCAGCACCAGCTTGTGCACCCCAGCACCAGCTTGTGCACCCCAGCACCAGCGTGTGCACCCCAGCACCAGCGTGTGCACCCCAGCACCAGCTTGTGCACACCAGCACCAGCGTGTGCACCCCAGCACCAGCTTGTGCACCCCAGCACCAGCGTGTGCACCCCAGCACCAGCTTGTGCACCCCAGCACCAGCGTGTGCACCCCAGCACCAGCTTGTGCACCCCAGCACCAGCGTGTGCACCCCAGCACCAGCTTGTGCACCCCAGCACCAGCGTGTGCACCCCAGCACCAGCTTGTGCACCCCAGCACCAGCGTGTGCACCCCAGCACCAGCTTGTGCACCCCAGCACCAGCGTGTGCACCCCAGCACCAGCTTGTGCACCCCAGCACCAGCGTGTGCACCCCAGCACCAGCTTGTGCACCCCAGCACCAGCGTGTGCACCCCAGCACCAGCTTGTGCACCCCAGCACCAGCGTGTGCACCCCAGCACCAGCTTATGAGAGGCTATGGCAGCAGTGTCATGGTCACTCTTCTCACTCTCTTAGTATGATAGATATTAAAGCTTTACGCTTACAGTTTTGTAATACTACATTTGACCAAACAGGACATTAAATGTACAGTTACTGTAAAGTCATAAAGAGATGCGCCTGACCTAAACCTCTAACTTAACTGTTGATGCTTGTATGTAGGATCATACTTCAAATTATAGATTCTAGCATCTATCAAGAACTTTACATACTTAAAAGTGTAGGCTGAAGGAAGAAGGGAAGAATAAGAAATAATAAGGGAGTATGGATAGTGAGAGGTGAACGTGGCAGGGATAACGTGGTGTTGTGTCCCGCAGGTGAGAGCGTCGAGGAGAATGCTAACTTGGTCATCCGTCTGCTGATCCGCAAGCCCGAGTGTCTGGGGCCGGCGCTGCGAGGCGAGGGTGAAGGCCTCCTTCGCGCCATTATCGACGCCAATAAGGTGAGCGTTTCTTTAACATATTCTGTGAACCAGGCGCCCACTCAGGACAGATGATGGCACGCATAGTGTGTGGACATCCGGCTGCGGGAGTGTGGCTGAGGATGTGCCAGGGGGCTGGAGGATGTGCCAGGGTGCCGGAGGATGTGCCAGGGGGCCGGAGGATGTGCCAGGGTGCCGGAGGATGTGCCAAGGGGCCGGAGGATGTGCCAGGGTGCCGGAGGATGTGCCAAGGTGCCGGAGGATGTGCCAGGGGGCCGGAGGATGTGGAAGGGTGCCGGAGGATGTGGAAGGGTGCCGGAGGATGTGCCAGGGTGCCGGAGGATGTGCCAGGGTGCCGGAGGATGTGGAAGGGTGCCGGAGGATGTGCCAGGGTGCCGGAGGATGTGCCAGGGTGCCGGAGGATGTGGAAGGGTGCCGGAGGATGTGCCAGGGTGCCGGAGGATGTGCCAGGGTGCCGGAGGATGTGCCAGGGTGCCGGAGGTTGTGCCAGGGTGCCGGAGGATGTGGAAGGGTGCTGGAGGATGTGCCAGGGTGCTGGAGGATGTGCCAGGGTGCTGGAGGATGTGGAAGGGTGCCGGAGGATGTGCCAGGGTGCCGGAGGATGTGCCAGGGTGCCGGAAAATGTGCCAGGGTGCTGGAGGATGTGGAAGGGTGCCGGAGGATGTGCCAGGGTGCCGGAGGATGTGCCAGGGTGCCGGAGGATGTGGAAGGGTGCCGGAGGATGTGCCAGGGTGCCGAAGGTTGTGCCAGGGTGCCGGAGGATGTGGAAGGGTGCTGGAGGATGTGCCAGGGTGCTGGAGGATGTGCTAGGGTGCTGGAGGATGTGGAAGGGTGCCGGAGGATGTGGAAGGGTGCCGGAGGATGTGCCAGGGTGCCGGAGGATGTGCCAGGGTGCCGGAGGATGTGCCAGGGTGCCGGAGGATGTGCCAGGGTGCCGGAGGATGTGCCAGGGAGCCGGAGGATGTGCCAGGGTGCTAGAGGATGTGGAAGGGTGCCGGAGGATGTGCCAGGGTGCCAGAGGATGTGCCAGGGTGCTGGAGGATGTGCCAGGGTGCCGGAGGATGTGCCAGGGTGCCGGAGGATGTGCCAGGGTGCCGGAGGATGTGCCAGGGTGCCGGAGGATGTGCCAGGGTGCCTTAGGATGTGCCAGGGTGCCGGAGGATGTGCCAGGGTGCCGGAGGATGTGCCAGGGTGCCGGAGGTTGTGCCAGGGTGCCGGAGCATGTGGAAGGGTGCCGGAGGATGTGCCAGGGTGCCGGAGGATGTGCCAGGGTGCCGGAGGATGTGGAAGGGTGCCGGAGGATGTGCCAGGGTGCCGGAGGATGTGCCAGGGTGCCGGAGGATGTGCCAGGGTGCCGGAGGATGTGCCAGGGTGCCGGAGGATGTGCCAGGGTGCCGGAGGATGTGCCAGGGTGCCGGAGGTTGTGCCAGGGTGCCGGAGGATGTGGAAGGGTGCCGGAGGATGTGCCAGGGTGCCGGAGGATGTGGAAGGGTGCCGGAGGATGTGGAAGGGTGCCGGAGGATGTGCCAGGGTGCCGGAGGATGTGGAAGGGTGCCGGAGGTTGTGCCAGGGTGCCGGAGGATGTGGAAGGGTGCTGGAGGATGTGCCAGGGTGCTGGAGGATGTGCCAGGGTGCTGGAGGATGTGGAAGGGTGCTTGAGGATGTGGAAGGGTGCCGGAGGATGTGGAAGGGTGCCGGAGGATGTGCCAGGGTGCCGGAGGATGTACCAGGGTGCCGGAGGATGTGCCAGGGTGCCAGAGGATGTGCCAGGGTGCCGGAGGATGTGCCAGGGTGCCGGAGGATGTGCCAGGGTGCCGGAGGATGTGCCAGGGTGCCGGAGGATGTGCCAGGGTGCCGGAGGATGTGTCAGGGTGCCGGAGGATGTGCCAGGGTGCCGGAGGATGTGCCAGGGGGCCAATATGGTGATCTCTGTCACACAATCTTCACAATTAGAAACCATTAGGATACCTTTGATTTCTTTTAGATTGTAATTATTTTGAAGGTATATGATTTACTTCATATGTATGCAAATATGTATTTTAAGGCGCGAGAGTGTGGTTGGTTGACAGGTGACATTAAGGCTAGTTGTGGTTGGTGTTATAGTCACTGTAGACATACTGGTGTTATAGACACTGTAGACATACTGGTGTTATAGTCACTGTAGACATACTGGTGTTATAGACACTGTAGACATACTGGTGTTATAGTCACTGTAGACATACTGGTGTTATAGTCACTGTAGACATACTGGTGTTATAGTCACTGTAGACATACTGGTGTTATAGTCACTGTAGACATACTGGTGTTATAGACACTGTAGACATACTGGTGTTAATAGACACTGTAGACATACTGAGGTAGACACTGTAGACATACTGAGGTAGACACTGTAGACATACTAGTGTTTTAGACACTGTAGACATACTGGTGTTATAGACACTGTAGACTTACTGAGGTAGACACTGTAGACATACTGGTGTTATAGACACTGTAGACATACTGGTGTTATAGACACTGTAGACATACTGGTGTATGGACACCGTAGACATACTGGTGTTATAGACACTGTAGACATACTGGTGTATGGACACCGTAGACATACTGGTGTATGGACACTGTAGACATACTGGTGTATGGACACTGTAGACATACTGGTGTATGGACACTGTAGACATACTGGTGTATGGACACTGTAGACATACTGGTGTTATAGACACTGTAGACATACTGGTGTATGGACACTGTAGACATACTGGTGTATGGACACTGTAGACATACTGGTGTATGGACACTGTAGACATACTGGTGTATGGACACTGTAGACATACTGGTGTATGGACACTGTAGACATACTGGTGTATGGACACTGTAGACATACTGGTGTTATAGACACTGTAGACATACTGGTGTATGGACACTGTAGACATACTGGTGTATGGACACTGTAGACATACTGGTGTATGGACACTGTAGACATACTGGTGTATGGACACTGTAGACATACTGGTGTATGGACACTGTAGACATACTGGTGTATGGACACTGTAGACATACTGGTGTATGGACACTGTAGACATACTGGTGTATGGACACCGTAGACATATTAGTGTTTGTCAGCAACCGGTTCAAAAGTCTGGATGGTTCATGTAAGTATATTCTACATCCTTATTGTAGTAATCCTGTTGTTAATTGTGTATGTGTTAAGAGTAGTAAGTGTGGTGGATGATTATTGCACGGGAAGAATACACACCTTGAAAGATGGCTGGAGACATAGACATACAGAGATGAAAGTAAACATTATGAAGTAGGACTTTCCAGGTGTGAGGACGCCGCAAGGTGTAAGGCAAGTGTTCATCAAGGTAAGGCAGGAGTGATGAGGGAGGTCAGCCAGGTGAAGGTGGCCTCACCTCACCAACTGTACCCATCATGTGCTACTCATTTATCACTGTACCTGAAAATATTAAATACACACGATTGATGCATTGTACTGTAAAACAGATGGAAGATTGTGTGGACACATTTTCTAGAGTAATACATATATATTTTACATGTTATACCAGCATGAAAGAACAACTTATTAATTTGTATTCATTTTTTTCACTACAGATGTCAGAACGTATCTCAGCGCAGCGTCTTGGCGCCGAGGCTGAAGGAGCAGTTCCCATCGACCACCCGATGCCTGCTGGCGACGACGACGAAGATTACATAGACACTGGGGCTGCTATTCTAGCCTTCTACTGCACCTTAGTCGACCTGATGGGTCGCTGCGCCCCTGAGGCCAATGTCATTGCCCAGGGCAAGAACGACAGCCTGCGAGCACGCGCCATCCTCCGCTCTCTGGTACCCTTAGAGGACCTCCAGGTGAGCTCTCACTGCCCAGGTTGCGCTCTCTTACTTATTGTGTTGTCTCCTTTCCGGCCCCACCGTCTCTCTTATTTATGTAACTAATACTTGGGTTAATAAAGGCTGCCAGTTAATGTACCTAGTGAAACTGCAAGCAAGAGCTGTTATCCTACCTCAATTCATCTGAAGCCTGCTCCTGGAGACTCATTTATTTCATGAGAATGTACTTTAAAACTTATCACATAAAGAACTATCATATAAAGAACCTGGTGAAACTGCAAGCAAGAGCTGTAATCATTCCTCAGCTCAGTTGAAACCTACTTCTAGACGCCCATTTATTTCATGAGCCTATTATAAGCATCAATAGGAATAAACTTCATTCATTAAAATATATATTGATATTCACACTTCCTTGGAAGTAAACATTCCATTCACCTGGACTGTATGAGTCTCGAACCGCAGACGTTACACGTGTGAGGCCGTAGTACTATCAACTAGGCCATGAACAGTCTTAATAAAAAGAAGACCACTCATTTCAGAAGCAGTCTTCAGAAGCAGCATCCTGCTGATAAACTTTCCTTTTTAAGATTGCTCATAGGCCAGTTGTAGTGCTACGGCCTCACACGCGTGAGGTCTGCTATTCGAGACCCATACAGTCCAGGTGAATGGAAAGTTTACTCATTAACCACATTAGGTAACAATCATATAAGGAAGAGGATGAGCCTGTAACCAACTGTGCGCCAGAACCTTCATGTGATCAGTTGACCTGAACTGTGTATCAACCAGTTGAGCGAACAAGTTCCAGATGCCAGTGAGCCTAATAGTGAATGATCGCTGATGGAGTGATGTTCTTGAGAAGGCACTGCCAGCATTCAACTGTTGAAGGGGTGAGAGCCTAGTGTTATGAGTGCCAACTACTGGTTGTCGACGGAGTTGGGCCAGGTGCGGAACTTTGAGAATGTTGGCCTTGTACATAACAGCAAGACCACCAATGTCACGACGGTGTTGCATAAGTACCTAACCTATAATTCTTTCT